>NW_026857619.1:0-107314 GCF_026571515.1 Ruditapes philippinarum | reverse complement strand
TGTTTTATGGGGCATCTGAAACAAACTAAAAAATAACTTTCGTTTTTTATGACCGTCTGCTCTCGCGCGACTTATAAAGCTCGGAAATGATCCTGATTTTTGACTGGTTCGGAATAGACGAGTTCACTGTATTAACTTTTAATTAAAATGCATAAAAACAAACACTAAATCCTTTAAATATATATTGAACAATCCCATCTAATTGTGAAAATATTAATATATTTTTTTATATAAGGAAGGATTAATTATTTATAGATTCAACAATTGTCTTTAGAGAGCTAAATATTAGCTTGATTTTAATTGAAAATCTATTTATAGATACATGTAGGTCCATTTTTATATGCTTATTGTATTTATTTACATATTCATTTATTTATTTGAAAGGAAAACCATTTTTAACCATAAGAAATAATCATACAACCATAGACCTAAAATCAAAGCACTGAAAGTACTGAAGTATACATTGCTTGATAATATAATCCTTTTTTGTCATCAAGGCCATGTTGATTTTAACCTACTGACCTCGAAAACAATAGGGGTCATCTTCTGACCAAGGTCAATGTCCCTAACAAGTGACTCACTTGCACCAAGGCTTTTTTCTTCCAAAGTTATTTATGAGACAAGTGTAACGTGTACCGAGCTTAAATACGTACTTATAATCAATATATTATATTAATAATTTTCCTCTAGGTTTCCTTACCTAAATGATTGAAGACCAATGATTTCAAAATGATTGGAATATAAATTAATCAACTTGAATTAAATAAATATTATATAAACAAAACACAATATTGATATATTTGATAACAATCCTAAATCCTAGTTTCGATCCCTAGTCTCTATCCCCTTAATATAACCCGTCTCGATGCCTATGCCTATTACACTATGCTCGTATTTACTATGCCTTCTGTTTTATTTATCTTCAAATAATTATCTAACAAATATCCTGCAGCCCGGTTTACTTTCTACTATATAAAAACCTGAAATCCTCTCCGGTAGCGTTGCCCCCTAGAGAACACGGATCACAGATAATATATATAGCAGGTATAACTTCAAAGCTCCACGATTAGATGTTGACAATCTGACTTCCACCAACACAAACCCAAACTCACCTTGAATACCTCTGCTTAAATATGCTTTGCACAACAACGCCCTCTTACGGCTATTTATGATTGGCTAATAAACTTACACTACAATTATACAGAAACGAGCACCTGCTAATAATGTTATATAGATCATATAGTCTGCACTACGAATAATATAAAATAAAACATTGTAGTAGAAACTATTTATACATTTCATTAAAATTACATAAAAGACATACTCGCGTTATTATTTACAACAGAATAATAGCAAACTAACCTTAAAAAAATATAGTCTCCAGTGCAACGTATTGTTTACGTATATTTACCTGCAAATGGCGTTCCTGTACTAAAGGGCCGTAACTCGTAATAATTGTTACATTACCCACGCCTCCGAAGTCATGCGTCTCGCATGTTAAATTATCAACAACTCTACCATTTATGTATTTATTGATGATATGTTAATCATAAAACTTATAGTGACTTTAAAACATAAACAAAACAAAAATGTACAAAAAGTTATGTAACTATCTGCCCCATAAACATTTTAAACTGATTCTTATTTATATTTCTGCCCTACAATATATTATATCTTATGACTGACTTAAAATTGTCATGTTTTCATTGTGATTCCGAAATCTTGGCCTTTTTGTTACAAATCTGTCCCAAGCCTCGCTTCTTTCATGTACATTTAATATATCAAGTTCCTCATTATTCGGGGTATGAATACCTGATGGCAAATTATACGATACGTTCCTCTCATAATCAAATTCATTTGTCTCTGTTGACTGATCTTTCTTTATAGGTGTACTTCTTTGTTGTTCCTGTCTATTCATCTGATTTGAATTTCTTATCTGTAAACTATCATTATGTCTTGTCGTCAATGACGTCTCAAAAGAAGCTGATGACAATGTCATGAAGCTAAGTCGATTTTCGAGTCTTTCCATATCAAGTTGTAGTCTGAGACTCTCATTTTCCATCTTCAAAATTCTGTTTCGAATCTCCATGTCTTCATCATTTATCAATGAACGTTGATTTCCTCGGGCATTTCCTATAGTATTTTTGTTTTGTTTTAAATTACAAATTGTACGTACCCTGTATCTCTTCAAATGTGGGCAAACACTGGTGATTGTGTTTTATCTATAAATAATAAAAGATCTATCCCACCGTCGCTGCCACCAATTCTGTAACGTGTACCGAGCTTAAATACGTACTTATAATCAATATATTATATTAATAATTTTTCCTCTAGGTTTCCTTACCTAAATGATTGAAGACCAATGATTTCAAAATGATTGGAATATAAATTAATCAACTTGAATTAAATAAATATTATATAAACAAAACACAATATTGATATATTTGATAACAATCCTAAATCCTAGTTTCGATCCCTAGTCTCTATCCCCTTAATATAACCCGTCTCGATGCCTATGCCTATTACACTATGCTCGTATTTACTATGCCTTCTGTTTTTATTTATCTTCAAATAATTATCTAACCAAATATCCTGCAGCCCGGTTTACTTTCTACTATATAAAAACCTGAAATCCTCTCCGGTAGCGTTTGCCCCCTAGAGAACACGGATCACAGATAATATATATAGCAGGTATAACTTCAAAGCTCCACGATTAGATGTTGACAATCTGACTTCCACCAACACAAACCCAAACTCACCTTGAATACCTCTGCTTAAATATGCTTTGCACAACAACGCCCTCTTTACGGCTATTTATGATTGGCTAATAAACTTACACTACAATTATACAGAAACGAGCACCTGCTAATAATGTTATATAGATCATATAGTCTGCACTACGAATAATATAAAATAAAACATTGTAGTAGAAACTATTTATACATTTCATTAAAATTACATAAAAGACATACTCGCGTTATTATTTACAACAGAATAATAGCAAACTAACCTTAAAAAAATATAGTCTCCAGTGCAACGTATTGTTTACGTATATTTACCTGCAAATGGCGTTCCTGTACTAAAGGGCCGTAACTCGTAATAATTGTTACACAAGGAAGATGTGATGTTCCATATGTGTATTGCTAGGCAAGCTGATAGATGAGCAATAAAGAAATCATTTTTTGAAACACCTGTTAAATGGACTGCAGTATAGAATATTGAAACAGTCATATTGAGTTTCCAGTGATGCTATCTAATAAAATACATGATCTGGCTTGAACTCTATACAAAGTCAATTAAATGAATCATCCTACAAGACTTAATTACCAAATTATAGTACATCTATGTACTGTACTTTGATGCATTAATACATATATTCTGGTGTGTTGTATTCATCTGTAACATTAATTTTCAAATGCCTTACTTTATCGTTTATTAATAAAAATGAAATCTATAATCAAAACAATTCAAATGTACTGTAATATTTTCATTATTCAATAATTTTTACATATATAGTCTTCATATACAACCTTTCCAAGAAATTCATTTATATTGGACAGCAAGTTAAGAAGGTTTTTTTTCCATAATCAGTCTGTGTTACCAACTTTATTTTTACTAGTTTTGGCTACTGTGACTTACTTCTGATTTTCAACCAAGGTGATCCATGTTCAAACTCGAGCAAAACATGTCACACACATTTCTTACGATGTTGTGTGACAATTGGGGCAAAAGTGTGACCAGTAAAAGTGTTAACAAAACTAAATGACCAGCAGAATTGTTAACAACTGCAATGTCATCGTTGGATACACATGGTTGATAACATTTAACATGACATAACTGATAAATGTAAATGGTTCGGCCGTGGGGTATCCGACGATGCTAAATGTGGACAGACCACAAACGACGTTATGCTATCATAGGAAAGTAATCTACGTTACCGTTTTGCCTTATAACTTTCCAAAGTATTCCCCTTTAACCCGCACACATTTTTCATGGCGGCGGACCCAGTCTCTAAATGTACTCGCATACCATTCCTGGCTGAATGATGACAGTATGCATTGGGTGGCTCCTCCCAACTCGTCTAGATTGTCAAAACGTCTCCCTCTCAACTTTTTCTTTAACCTGGGAAACAAGGCGAACAGACTTCCCGAAAGTTGAAAAAAACTGTCAGACATTCGGTCTGACAAACCACGAAAATCTGTCGGACCGAAACAAAATCTGTCGGACCAAATAAAATTGATCAAAATCAAAGAAAAACTTGTGTTTGTATTTCTAAGACACTTTTTGTCTTTTATTTTTTCGCCGTAAAAATCGGCACAATCTGTACAGCGCATTTTCATCTCCTCCCTGTCATACACCAATGATTCATGGTTCTGCTTCCATTTTTCATTAAATTTTGTCTCAGGTCTATTCTTTTCATCCTTTTATTGCTGTTCTGCGCACTCTTCTGACGTAGATTTTCGGTTTTTCCCAGGTTTGGCACCTTAAGCGACGCCATTTTGTATAAATGTGGCTTGGATAAAAGCCGGACAGTCGGACCGATCCGGAATAAAAAATTGTCGGACCTGATCAAAATTTATCGGACATGTCCGTCGGACCGACGTATTTCGGGAAGTCTGGGCGAAGTCACATGGGGAAAGATCAGGCGAATATGGTGGATGACTGAGTACTTCTGCTCCAAGCTGGATTCGAATGGTCAGCTGTGTGTCCCGGGCACGGTGAGCAGGTGCATTGTCTTGGTGAAGAATTAAATTGTCAATAGATTCGGGTCGATTTTTTCTCAATGTGTGCATCAAAGCTCGACCATCAAGGTCGACCAGTCCGTGAATCCTCCCCTACACTTTCCCTTCCATCCGAAAATCGGCGATGCCACTTATAAACTAGAGAACGACACACTGACGGTTTATTTGTCACACTTTCGATCATTGTTTTTGTCTCGCCAGGCGTCTTTCCAAGATTTACACAGAACTGTATAACTGTCCGAAGTTTTGCTGGATATGTTCTTTAATCTATTGTAACTTCGCAAGTTCATATAGCATATAAATATAAAACGACTGCTCGATTAGTTTTTACTATAAACAAATAAAAAGTAAAAGTTAATTATTTAAACGATTGAAAAGTCTAATTGTATGGATGTTTTTATTCATATACCTTTTTTATCGCGAGTCCAATATGGTTTTCGGCTTTCCGATGTTTTTAACGCTGACTGCTACATAGCCGAAAAAACACAAGTTTTTCATACTGTACTTATTGCAAAAAAATAACTGACATTTTACAAAGGTAATAAATTTTATGTTAATAGTTATTCATTTAAACGGGTTGAAAAATGTATTAGCAGCACTTTTTTTAAATATATCTTTTTTATCGCAAGTAAAAATGTGTTGTTTGTTTGTTTGTTATTTTGTTTTCTTTGTTTTTTTTGCTTTTCTATGTTTTTGACGCTAGGCAGTAACATAGCTGAAAAACACTTTCATACAATGTTTTATTACAAAAAAATATTTACTGATATTGCTTACAAATATAATGTTATAATCATTCATTTTAAACGGTTGAAAAATATTATTAATAGTTCTAATTTTAAAAATGTCCATTTCATCGCCAGTAAAATGTGTTTTTTTGTTGTTTTTTTTTGGCTTTTCCATGTTTTTTGACGCTAGACCGTTACGTAAACGAAAAACACTTTCATACTGTATTTATAAAAATAATATCACTGACATTTTCCATTGGTAACAAAAGAAAGTAATAGTTATTAATTTAAAAGGTTGAAAAAAAATAATAGCGGCTCTTGTTTTAACTACGACTATTTTAACGCCCGTAAAAAAATGTGTGTGTTTTTTTTTTTTTTTTTGGCTTTTCCATGTTTTTGAAGCTAGACTGTTACTTTGCCGAAAACACTTTCATATCGCATTAAATACAGAATAGAATCATTCTCTAATTTACATTGGTTGCAAAAAGAAAGTAAATTTTAATCATTTAAAGGATAGAAAAAAAGTAGATAAAACTAATTTTGTTGGAATTATTACCAATTGTATCGCCGTGAAAAGTGTTTTTTCGGCTTATCCATATTTTTCTAAGATTATCGTTGAGTTTCCAAAAACATTTTTATAGTGTGTTCTTTTCGATATAATGTGACAACTGATAAATTCATTGCATCGGAATTGTGAAAAAAACAATTTCTCTGGTGATTTTTAAAATGGAAATTTAGCATTTTTTTTTGCCTGTGGCATGTGTTTTTTCGGCTTTTCTATGTGCGACGCAGGCCTCAGCGAATACATTCATCAGCGTATTTTATGATATATCATCGATTTAAAACTGATGTTATGAACCCATTTCATCAAATAAGCCATCAAAAATTGTTTATATTGCTGAATTTAATCACAGCCTAAATATTTTTTTGTATTTTAAGTGTTTTTCGGTATTTGTTTTGGTGTTTTTCGGTGTTTTTCGGCAATTCCATGCGCCCATTAATATAAGAAGATTTAAATAATTCCTATTTCTGAACATAAATTTAATGTATTTATTTCTTAATGCTTACACTGATTTACAGTCAGTTTCAAATGATTATTTCTTATCGTCGAATCTGGCCACATATGCCTATATTTAGCTCCACGCTCTGGCTTAATCGTCAATATCCCAAGTTCGACGAATTGTTATGGTCGAACGGTTCGAGCGGCCGAATCTTTTTTTTTTACCCGTACTGAATCAGGCAATCTTCGCTGAATTTCGAAACATATTTCTTTTCAAAAATCTAAGGCATACAAAAGTGAAAGGAAAATCATGTGTAAAAAAGGCATTCAAAAGAATAGCTTACGGAATTTCTATTTTTCGAAGCCACGATAATTGCCAGGTTTAAAAAAAAACAAAACAAAAAAAAACAACATTTTCCGGTATACAGTACGCTAGTAAATTTTGTTACGGAGCTCCATACTCATTTTGTAAAACATTTTAGGGCGATTTTATTGCATAAATGTAAATCGGGAATTTTATTTGATTAAATATCTATCTGAGATGTTTCGTCCCATTTATATAATTCTGACGACCTTACTATATTTACGATGTATTCATTCATGCTAGCAAGCGCATGCGTATATGCGAAGTTTAACGCGTAGGTATAAACTACGATTTTATCAATGAACTGTTAATTTTTGTTTTCTTTAAAGGAATGTAGAGTCTATTATTTCATGAAAATGAACGATTTGGAAATTTCAAAGCATTTAAACAACTTTTCAAACACTATTTTAATGATGTGTAGTCGGAATGTAACGCTACTGCAGAATGAAGAACTAGTTTCTATAGCGGGAGTGGATGTTGTTCGGTAATGCATTAAACCTGTATCTTTTCTGAGATATAGCTTATAACAAAAACAGTGATGAAAATTGAGATAATGATGACACTGTTTTAAGGCATGATCATGGCAGTTTGAATATTTTCCCCTCAGTGTCTGTAATTGTAATGGAAAATTATTTCTTTATAAATAAGTCCTTTGTTAGGATTGATGCTGTTGAGTTCTTCGCACAGCGCAGAGTATTCCAGCTGTCAGTGTGTCAGGGCTCTCGGCTCTCTTTCTGTTTTTTGGGAACATTACTGTGTACAGCCGGTCTTTCAGAGCTGCAGATAACATGCGTATTTGCGTTATTACCCAATTAAAATGTCTAAAACCCAATAGAAATAATAACTAAGGGTAAGACAAAGTAAATGAATTCTTACTTATGCAAACTTCATTTGAACTGGTGCGTAATGACGTAAATTATTACTCAACGCGTACATCAGGCAGATCATACTGTTTCAGACTGTTTTAACCTTTAAATTATATCAGGCAGCTTGGAAATCTCCTAGGCCAATAAACCATAAAGCAAAGTAGTAAGTAGCTTTTTTTATAACCATACAAAACCTACAACAGTCTACAAATTACAATGTAGGTCAGAAATTTTGGGTAAAATATATGAACTCGTGCTTTATAACCAAAATTGGTTTGAGGGGGTAGGGTAAAAAATACAGAAATAACTCAAAGAAAATAGAAAAAACCCAATAGATCACAAAACAAGGGGTAATTACGCAATAGACACAAAATGTTATCTGTAGCCCTGGTCTTTACACGAGAATTTTCATGCTGATTTCCCTATAGAAGGGGGATTTTAGGCAATTTTTGCACACATTATATAGTGACAATACTCCTGTTGAAAATGATAATTTATTTTTGCAAAAAGCTATTTGATTTATTTGTTAAGGTCTCTCTTTTTGACAGAGAAAGTGAGGTAAAATTAAAAACTATATATAATATACTCTATATATGTTTTTTTATCCTTTGAGGAGAAGAAAATTATTATTATCAGGGCAAGAATATCACAATGATTTTATTTCACGGGCGCCCGATACCGTGTGGTTAAGGTAATTGACTTCAAACTTACTAACATAGACTCATTGCTGTATATAGTTTTGATCCATGGCAGCAGCTTCGAATTCTTTCATGTGAGACAGTTTGCTGATGTAACAGCATTAGTTCTACTTGGGTGTCAGTTTGTGCCTGAAATAATGCACAAATATGCACATGAGGTCCTCCTCCACCAGTAAAGCTGGAAAGTCGCCATATGACCTACCTGAAGATACTGTGTTGGTCTGAAACCCATCATGGACATTGACTTTCTCAAATTCAGAGGTTGCTTTGCAAAATAACTATTGCTAAGTTATGGGCAGACAGTATGTAGTATTTATTGTAAGTATAATAGATCAACAAGCTGATGTTCACAGAACGCAGTTCCTGATATATTGTTATGTAACCCAGCTGCTAACGTCATATATATCTTCTGTATAAGCACATAGTTATATTTAAATGGAGAGGAAAATATGATTTAATACACTTAAATCTGTATCAGGGATTTATTACACCTCATGTTTACATTTTCATGAGATTTTCAGAAACAATATTTTACACAATAAAATTTATCAATATGTGCATGACTGTATTCCACCATTTATCTAAAAAAAATTGACAGTAATCAAAAGAAGTGACAGAAAAGAAGTTGCAAATATGTATCAAAAAAAATTTATTAAAGATTAAGAAAATGGGTAAATTATTCTCTGTAATGGATGTTAAAGTAATCAGCTAGGGTTACAGCTAGGGTTACGGAAAACAAGAAGATGGCAGAAATTGATCAACTCCAAGGGCCATTGAATGAATCTCCCACCAGATTGCGGGCAGGACAGAGAAATTTTCTGTTTTAGAGCTTCTTATCCCTCTATAAATATAAGGGACCACAACTTTTTTTGTTGATTCATAGTGATCAGGTATTATAAATGTTTAACAATTTTAACACATTTAGAACTGCTCCTAGACCTATTAGCATTAAAACAAAGTGTGCAAAAAGTTGCTGAAGTTATTTTAAAGAACATGTTACACTTAGTAGTAATTGGGTCATTTGAAGTGTTGAATGGTTATTATGAATCTGAATGATATACATGTGTACATACATACATACTGTTTAATGGAACCTAATGTCACTTATTAAACTCAAGAGCAAGAAATGTCAATTTAAATTAGCACGTGTATGTATTATGTATGAAAGGAATAAACAAATTTATTATGTTACAAAATTTATGTTCATGTACCATCAGAGCTTGTTTCTTTCTTGTTATGAGTTGTTAACAATATTATTAAAGCAAGTTAAGCAACATGCCTGCAGATTCATGCTTACTTTCATGCTAACTTTTAAAAAGTATTATTTAAACGTAAAATATCAAGTGCAGAGAGAATATAGTGAACACATTGCAAACAACAATTAAAATCTATGAAAAATTTACCTTTCTTGAGATACATGTTTTTGGCTAGTCTGGAGGCATGCAGATTTAACAGATCATGTCAGTTGAGTTGTGCATAAGTATGATACTGTGTTTAATAATACTCATTTGTCTAACGAAATTACATCTAGCTACGGAGCTACAGAGTCATTACACATTAAATTTGATTAACACTTTAATTATTACCCAGCTGGCAGCAACATAAATAAACTCTTTAAAAATCTTCCTATATGCAACCAGACTGCAGACCAAGATAGCAAGCTAATTGTGGTCGGCACTGGACATACGATACATGTATACCAGTACTATGTATATTTTGAGATTTTCCCTAAATATAAGGTATGGTTTTGCCCTGATTGAAGGATCGGAACAAGTCCATTTTAATTATCTAGCATCAAGGGTTAAAGCAGTTCTTGTTTCTGTCATAATACAAGTTATTAACACGAGATTGTCTCAATTGATTGATAAGTCATTGATAGAATCTGATTATCATTTCAACATTGCTATCTTGTCTGTATCTATATTTCCCATCACTTTATCTACCAATAATCCATGTGATTACACTGACACATGTAAAAGCAGACAATTCAATTACCATGAAATACAGCAAGTCACAGAGTGTGCTATATTTATTATACTTGTGGTATAACAATGTTATTGAACCTTTTCTGTAGGTGCTTTATTTTCTGGTTATTAACCTCTCGTTTTTATTGACAGATTTCTATTTAGACTAATCTCCATAATAAGCAGGTTGTTGAGGGAATTACGGGAGACATGACCAATTTATCCTTCCATTGTAGTCATTAATAATAATTATCAATTTATATTCAGTATTGGAAAAATAAAGCATAGCCACTATCAACCAGGCCAGCTGAGTGATTATTTAGTGTACTTTGAATTTATGCTGGAAAAAAAATGGCTTTTCTTAATTGGGACATTCTGTTACTATTTGAAACTTGTTGGATACTATTACTTTTTAAAATAAAATGACTATGATAAAAAGGTTGTTTTATAATTTCAATAAGGATTCAATATCTGTTAATAGATTTTGTGTATTGACAAGAAAGTGTTCAGGGAAGGTTAAAATTTATATTTAAAAAAAAAATATTTTCTGAAATATTAACACTGTCATTTGAAATTAAGTTGAGATTTTTTTCACTAACATGCAGAGATAATATAATGCTGTGTTTTGTACATCATGACTATGCCTTATATGGAATGGAAAATCAATAAGTTGTAAGGTTGTCTGAATAATGGATTCACCTCGTTTTTCATAATAGTTTGACATTCTATTTTTCCAGGGAAAATGCAATAAAAATGAGATTTATTTATAAAAACGAGACATAATATTCATATGGAAAGATGAGAGATCAAACAATTTAGAATGTCAGGGAGATAATGAAGTTTCTGTTTCATGCCTTACAAGGATATTATTCTGTTTGGCTGTTTTTAAGATAATGGTATCTCTTTATAAAAAAAATTAAAAATTCCAGTACATTTTATATATTTATTATATTACCTATATTATTCTGCTGTGTTGCACTTGACAGTAAATTTGGATCTATGAACCAAGTGCAAAATGTAAGATATTAATTTATAATAGTTTCACAGTCAACAAAATGGTCCATTAAGAGTAATTACCAAAGTGGGAGTTTCTGATTTTATCGTTAAAAGTTATTAACCATATGACACTTATACATTCAATTACTTAGAAAGCCTTTAAGGTCTAGAATGTTAAGAAGTCTATTTTTACACTATTTTATTATGTCGTAGTTATAATATAACATATCTATGTTCTTAGTTTGATAAATTTAAATATCTTGGAATCTTAAGAAGTGTGGAAATACTGGTATATGGAACACCTTTACAGCTAGAATTCATTAGTGTGGCAGTTAGCATTGTTGATATTTTGGTTTCTAAGATTAAGGAGTAAAGGTATGGAAAATTTCTCAGATCAGTAACATACTGTTCAACCTGTATCAGCATAAATAATAAATGTTATTTATCCTTACCATGCTAAATATCTTAAATGGCCTCGTCCCATCTTTCAATCTGGAGAAGACCTAATGGGCATTTTAACATGCTAATTAACTTAAGTTTTACAGCGTAAAAAATTTGTACACATTTATTTAAAATTTCATCAAGGAAAGGACCTTATGTCATAATTATAAGAGTAAAGACTGAGTGTTAAAGTGACACGTCAGCCAAAATATTTAATGGTGGAGATTCCTTCATTGTATTGTGCTATGCAATCTGAAGTACTTTAATTATACTGCACCTTACTAATATAATTATAATAGTTTAAGTTCAACAAGGAAAGAAATCATATTGTTTAAAAACAAAGATTCTAGTAAAATGTACAGAAACATTTGGCAGTAACTGTAAACTTGTAAAATATTCCTTGCAGTTATATGCCACTTAATTTTAGTGGTCCTATAAAATCTGCTGGAATTCTACTTAAATTGGTCAAAGGGTCAGGGAGGGGCCGGTGTCAAAAGTAGATTACAGGTATTAAACATTGCTGTCCATGAACAGTACAAGCTGATGACAATCTTTTCAAATTTGTTGTGTTGGCGTACATGTACCTTTGATGTGTTAACTTTTACTGATTTTTTCATACTTACTTAAAAGATTATTTTATCTTATAGTTCCATTTAAAGCCAAGTGATGCTTATTTTGCCAGTTCACAACTTTTAATGTTGGTGCTAACTAAATCTTCACACTTCAAGCTGAGGAAATAAATTTCAATCATGAATATATAAAAGACAAAGTCATCTTTCCAGTGTCATGTGTTCTGTTTATTAAATGATTTTCTTTGAATATTGTGGTTATGAAAGGGACATGTTATGTAAGATTCAGTAAATATATAGGTTGGGGTTTGTCTTTGGTACAGAAGGAGTAAATTTGGCTTTGTTAGTGAGTGAAAGAGAGTGGTAGACACATTTTGTAGGTATCCAAAATGGATATGAATACATGGTTTTATAACTCACAAGCTCAGAAAGGTAAAATTGTAACTTTTATCAATTCTGTTGAATTACATAACTTGTATTGATATTTTCACTGTGCAAAGCAACTTAACTGTAGTTCTAACTCAGTTAAATAGACTTACTCCAGAATTAAGAATATTTGTTTTTTTCCCAGCTGATAAGGTACTGTCCTAGGATGATAATTTGGTCTTAACGATACATGGGAAAGTCCAAAAACGGGGTTATCTGGATTATTATCCGATATCGTAAAAGTAAACACTTACAAATACTATATAGCATTATTCTTACAGTATCATTTGCGTATTACCGTTATGGCTCTGTCGGTAGATCGAAATTATTTGTAACTTAGAGTTTTGTTCTCATAGGTTCGAACCCCAAGTAGTGCCATTTTATAACCACAGGTTTTTCTTCTTGCTCTGTTTTTTTATCATTATAATTATTCATTTATTTTCGTTTTCCTTTTTGTTTTCTTCTTATGATATATATTTTATAGTATATATTTATTTTTTATTTCTATTCTTTTTTCTTTTTGTATTTTTTGATCACAGTGAAATAAAATATTCGATCTCATATTCATGTATGCATAAAACCGGTCAAACAATTGACTGTTCTGAGGTAAAAAAAAAATGTACCAGTAGTCGAACTTCTGTCTGTACGGATAAACTCATTACTGACACGGTTGCTCTACCTACTGCGCTAACAAGACATATGATAACATGTAGTTTTATTTTCATTTTTATAGATTGTGGCATTGATCTGCCTAACCTATTTTTCGCATTGTTATTGGTCTTTGTTATGTAAACAAAGGCTCAAGTTATCATCCTAGGACAGTAGGTACAAACTTTTACAGTAATGGCTTCGAAAATAAGCAAAACAGGTTGACTTATCTAAAGTGACTGGTAGTGTGCACCGTGAATAATTTTAGCTATAACGGTAAAAGGAAGTTTGTACCTACAGATTAGCTGGGAAAAACCCACTTTGCCAAATTCTGGATAACATCTATTAAAAGTTAGCAAATGATTCTACCTATGTAACCAGTGCAGACCAACATCAGCCAGCACTTGAGATCTTCCCTGCCATCTGATCATGGTCAGCAAGAGTTTGCTTTTCAGACAATGCATATTTTGAAATTTTCCCCACCCATGATTAATGTTTTTATTAAGATTGATGGACAAGTACATTTAGCTTTTAGGGTTAAATGAGTAAAGATATTATCAAGTGTTCAAATTAAGTAATTCAATCTAGCCGTAGGCTCTTACTATCTACAAAAATTACCTAGAAATATATGCAGACGTTTCTTTTATTCTGCTAAAGTAATACATGTAATAAGTAGAATTTTTGTATCCTGACTAGCTAATGTTTACAGTTTCACTGGGTTTTGAATATTTAATAATTGTATACAATGTATATTAATCAATATACTTAAATTAAAAAAAAAATGAAAACTTAACTTCTAAGTCAAGAACATAATCGTTGGTTAACCATTGGTCCATTTGCCTGCTGGCAGCAACTTAAATTTTATCAATGTGACCTGAGTGCAGGCCAACACCCACAGTCTGCCTGTCTATGCCATCTGATCACAGTGTACACTAGCTGTTTCTAAGACTATTCAGTCAGTCCATATTTTGAAATATAATCCTTAAAAAAAAATATTAATGGTTTTGTCCAGATTGAAAGATGCCATGTTATTTTAAGATATTTAGCATAGTATTTAGGGTTAATTCACTTAGTAAATCTCATTTCTTGTAGGGGTGTGGATCGTCGGATAAGTGACGATCCGATCCGAACCACGATTCAGCACTTACGATTCACAAATCGAACCACAAATCTTTTGTTATCAAGACACCCATAAAAACATGTACATTAGTTATAAAAACATGTTTATTTAAAAAAAACAATACTAAACATTAAACATATAAAATATAAACTAGGTTTATGTTTTTATTCTTTGGATGAGTATTTTTGTTTTGTTTTTTGAAACCAATTACTTCCTAGCTCAGCATCATGGTACATGGTCTTTAACCGGCAAATTGTATTTAGGTAAACTTCATATAATATTTACTCAAATCGTATTTTATCGATTTTAAAAGTGTGAGAAACAGTCAATTTATATAAAAAAGATTAGATCGCGATCCACGATCTCTGGGCTTACGAATATTCAAACTCGATTTTTCACTTTAATTCGTGATTATCCGAGTACTCGGATACTCGCCCCAGCCCTAATTTCTTGAATGATGAATTTGATAATAATGATGATATTGATATATCAGATGTTGTTGCCATAGTTACAAGTGATGTGTAGTACAATGCAATTAGAAATCTCTGTGAAACAACAGTCAACATGTCACCCACAGCCAAACATATAATGTTTATTTAATGGTATTGATGTTATTGTACATTTTGTAATTATATCTAATCACTTTTCATTGGACAATAGTGAGGTCTATAATTATAACCAACATTCACAGATGCTGCATTATTTTCACTTTGATAACTCATATTGAATGATAACTAATATTGTTTCCATACTAAAGTATACAGTATACTGTCTGTTAAAGTCAATAGTTAGTCTGTTAGAGCATCAGACTATAAATAGAGAAGTCCAGGTTAAATTCTTGGAAGGTGCAGGTCACTTTCATTGTGATTCAGATCATGAAATCCTTTCTTAGTACAGTCATTCCCACTGTACCTCAGATGTGGTATGTACAGAAATTAAACCAGATGTGATAACCAATATTGTGCAGAGCCTAAAATGTATGTCTTGACCATACACCCCTTAATATGTGTAATAGATTTGTCCTACTGTGCAATTAAGGGGTTTAAGTGTATTTGAACAGTCAACAATATGGTCATACTGATTATGGTGACAGTCATACTAAATAGTCCGACTATATTACTGGTACATTACAGGCAATTCATGTTAGTAAACTAAGGATGGGCCTATTTGTAGATATTTTCAATTTTATTGAGTACATTTATTATATAAAGTCATGTTAAAAACAGTTTACTTATATTTTCGTCATTTTAGTCACACATGAAATTGTTTAGATGTGATGTAATGATATTACCGACAAGCATTATAAAATTGTAGTTAATGTGTGTAAAATTGTATTTAAATGTGTGTTGTAAATAGAGAAATTATGTACAATTTGAATTTCATTGCTTCTATTTTTCTAATTAAGTAATGTCAAAAAATCAGTTTAAATGGCTAGGATAATATTTATTATACTCTTAAAAATTGGTTATATAAGTTAAGCTTTTGTATTTCAATACGAGTCATTATCATTGATATAGTAAGTAAGTAAGTAAGTAAGTAAGTAACGACTTTATTTTATGAGGCTAACACATTCAGTTTCCCGATCTTCCATGCGGGCCTCACCAGTAACAAAATTCTATTTATAGTTTTGATAAAGTGAGTATTTAGTGATGTGGTTATTAGTGTTGTGAATCATTTTTAGCTTGTTTGTGATTCTGTCATTTTAACTTTAAACAACTGTGTATTATATATGATGTTCATTTCTGAAAACCAGTAATTGTGGAAAGTTTAAACTCCATATAAGATTACAACAATTTCTGAAGAGTTCATAAATTGTTTATGTTCTTCTGACTAAATATAGAAACTGATTAATAATTTAGATTGATAATGGTAATAAAATATTGGACATGGTATGGTATGATCCCTGGGTTTAGAGCCAGACACCTTAACCACTATGCAACCACTCCCCTTGACAAGGTACTGTATAAGTTTGTAAATGCTGCACAACTCACAAGTCCAGGGATCAAAGGTTTGATCCTTTTTGTGGATGAAGTTCATCACATAAGGGTCTTTCAAATTCTATATTGAAAGATGCTGAGTGAACACAGATATTTGGAGGGTTGCAGTCATGAAGTCAGGTTAATAGCGAAAGAATCAAAGTTTATAAGACTGCATTGATGAGCAGTCAGTAAATATACATGTACATGACTGTATAATTATAACAATAATGATTAATATAATTATATGAATCCCATTTATAACATTTGTCTTGGATGAAATTCAAAATCTGGTAGAAAGAAAAGATATAAAAGACATGCAACATGGATTGTTAAGCTAATGGTATAATTTATCTATCCTTGTCACCTATTTTTCATAAAAAGTATCTGAAAAGATTAAACATGATATCAAAGATTTACCACCAATAGTAAATACGATAAAGTGACAATATAACCTTTTGAATATGTTCTAATAATAATAATAAACTAAAAACAAAAACAATCACTAAATGCTTTCATGCACATTCTTTGGTTTATAATCTTGACTATAGCTCTTGTAAGAGCACTTGGTTTGATACCAAAGGTTTCTTCATTTCCCTGTTGACAACTTATCTTTCTCTGCTTGTCCTTATATTTCTATACATGCCCATCTTTAGAAATTAATTCTGTTTTTGCCCTTTATTATACTGATTCAAGTTTTTTAAGTACAAAAATATAACAACCAAAAGTGTTACAGTTACAGAGTAGGCTGGTTCAATTTGTAACCCTCATATAATTATTTTAAGAGTTTTATTCAGGGATGAATTCTAGTCTGGTTGCCATAGTGATAGGAAGGACAGTTTTCAAAAATACCAGCAATTTAATATTATGATTATAGCCTACTTTACTTTGGTCAAATTTCTGTTGCATTTTTTTGTCACCATAATGATAAAAGAAAATATAAAAACTGTTGATTTTTGGGGGGAACAAACTTATTTTATTTTTTTAGACAAGGTTATGAATGACTTGTCCAAAACGAATTTCTTGTATCTTTTCAGACAAGGTTATGAATGACTTGTCCAAAACGAATTTCTTGTATCTACACTACACATTTAAAAGACAGCACAGCAAAGAGGCTATGTTACAAAAGAACAAGACGGCAGCAACACACATTCGTAGACCAATATCAGGGACGAGTTCGAGACCTCGACGATGTATGTCCGAAGGAGAGAGGATGTGCGAGGACGGTTCCTGTATAGCAAGAGTCGAACTATGTCGTGAGTATTTTGACATACTGTTATATTTCTTGTCAAAGTTGTTCTTGTTCAAAATCAAATGTTCAGATCTTTCCCTCACCCTGTTTTTCCAGAATAATCATCATTTTTTGTGTAAAACGACCCCAAAATTAAAAGGATTGTCATGCTTAGCTCTCAAATTGCAAAAAATTTAGATCTGAGTATATTTCTTTATTTTTTCATTTTAAGTGCTTCTGTCACTTGATCTATACAAGAATTTCAAATTTTATTATTTGCATATTTTTAAGCTTTTCTATATAATTTTTTTATACTTTTTTTTTTGTGAAGAGAAAATTAATTTTTTAAATGTGAGAATATATGGGTATATTTACATATGATAACACAAGCTCTGAAAAGCTTTTAAAAACCAACTCTTTAAATGCCAATTAAGTTTTCCTTTCTAATGTGTCCAGAAGACATTACTATAATGTGGTATACTCAGGAATTAAACATGATTGGGGATACTTTAACTGCATCTATTACTTAACCTTTTTCAGCTTTAAGCATTATTTGCTTTCATTGTATAGAAAGTAAATCATGACATATACTGACACTTAAGACATCCTTTAAACTGTATACATCATGAAACAACAGTCAGTCTAAGAAAAACAACCGATTCTAGATCTGCCTGGAAAATAATCTATTTTCCTTGTCCATTATCTGGATTCCCAGGGGAAATAGTTTTATACAGTTTTCTGTGCGTGACAGTAGTTATAGTGATGGGAAAATACAAATGAGCCGTGTCATGACAAAACCAACATAATGGGTTTGCGACCAGCATGGATCCAGACCAGCCTGCGCATCCGCGCAGTCTGATCAGGATCCATGCTGTTCGCTGTCAGTTTCTCCACTTGTAATAGAGTTGATAAGCGAACAGCATGGATCCTGATCAGACTGCGCGGACGCGCAGGCTGGTCTGGATCCATGCTGGTCGCAAACCCACTATGTTATTATGTCGTGACACGGCTCAAATGTACCCATCCCTTTAAAATCATGAGCCCGCCATTCTTTACTGATGTCAACTGGGACAATGTTGGTGATTAGTGAGATGGCTTGTCGTTTAGGTGCAGTTTTTGTACAGGTTCAGATTATATAAGATCTTAAAACATTTGATTTAAAGAAATGGCATTTACAGAAATGACAGACTGGTGTATTTAAATCTCTTAAAACATAAACATTTTATGTAAAGATATAATGTTGATATGGGGATAATTTTTTAAAAAAGAAAAAAGAACACTTGAGATTTCTATTTTAGTTTGATAAATGACTGGAGTTATCTCCCCCTGATAAATAATCCCCTCAGTTGGAGTAAATAGTTTACTGTTATGATGATAAAGGCCGAAGATCTGCAAGAATATTTATTAAATGTTTTGAAATGGAAAGTCTTGTTTTTAGCTCAACTGTTTGGAAAATATTTGGGAGATATTTTACTCAACATTGGTGTTGGCTGTGCAATCTGACCATCACACTTTCCTCAAGAAATTATGTGCAAGTTGGTATCCTCAAAGAGCCACTGAAGCTAGATTGAAACTCCAAATACATATTCTCTGTGATTTCATGTATCTATCGTGATGGGCACACATCCCATAACTCTGAGTTACCTTTTTACAGAGTTATGTCCCTTACTTTTTGTCATCCTGCATATCTGTGCGGTCTCACCTGGCTCATTATTGTTAGCTGACTAACATTTGAGCCGCGTCATGACAAAACCAACATGATGGGTTTACGACCAGCATGGATCCAGACCAGCCTGCGCATCCGCGCAGTCTGATCAGGATCCATGCTGTTCGCTTATCAACTCTATTACAAGTCGAGAAACTGACAGCGAACAGCATGGATCCTGATCAGACTGTGCGGATGCGCAGGCTGGTCTGGATCCATGCTGGTGGCAAACCCATTATGTTTGTTTTGTCGTGACGCGGCTCATTTTATCTTGATATCCTCTTATTTGAATAATTATTGAAATTTAGTTGCAAACTGCCCTTAAATCATTCTGCAAGGAGAAAAGAAATACATGTTCAAGGCCGTTGCTAGGCATTTAAAGTGGTGTATGTTATATAAAGTTTTATGGCAAGTCATACATGTATAAATGGTTACAAGCTGATATAACCCCGGCTGATACTAGAGAGAGATTATATATATTGCAAACAAGTCATTTTTTCACAGCCATATAACATTGCAGAACACTCATATAACAAACTTTAAGCATTGCACTCTTGATATCTTCGGCCTAAATACAAATTAACTCATGAATTTGCATGAGCTATGTAACTATGTAGATAACATAAAAATGAAAATCAACTTTTCTTAACGGCAGTAATATGATTTTTTCCCCCATACTATTATAATTGGTACATGCTGAAGGTATCAGTCAGTAATTGTATGATTCAGATATTTCAAAAAGTATGTTAATCTGTATTTTATGAAAATCATGACTTTTATAATTTCTCTAACATATTAGAATTGTTCAGATGTTTGTAATTAAGTGAATTATTTCTTGGCCTGCATCCTGTGTGATTATATTACTATAACTGTGCAATTTGTACAATACATTGTTTACTATTATATTACACCACAACACACTCTAACCATTTCCTATGTGACATGTTTAATAACTGTTACAATACACAATCACATAATCAGATACAATGTAAAATACAAAACCTTGGGTGAAAATAAAAACAGCTGTGAAAAAAACAAAATGAGCCAACATAATGGGTTTGCGACCAGCATGGATCCAGACCAGCCTATGTATCCGCGCAGTCTGATCAGGATCCATGCTGTTGGCTATCAGTTTCTCTTCTTGAAATAGAGTTGGTAAGCGGACAGCATGGATCCTGATCAGGATGCGCAGGCTGGTCTGGATCCATGCTGGTCGCAAACGCACTATGTTGGTTTTGTGGTGACGCGGCTCAAATAAACCTGAAAACGGTTGTAATTATGTTATTGAATTAAGAACAGCCTGAATTTGAGAAAAAAAGGTATTAATTTTAATTCACTGTTGGAATAAATCTGTGAATGAAGCTTTGCCTGTCAGCAAGCTTATATAATGAAGGTTTGTTCTATTTAGATACCTGTTAGGGCCTGATTAATTGCATTCATGAGCATCCTCTCTTCCCCTCCCCTAGCCCTGTCTTCCCCCCCCCCCCTCGCCCTGGCACCTGATGATATTTTCAAGTTTCTATAATCATATGTAAAAATGGAAAATCAAAAAAGGTAATTTTGAATCCCATTTCAAATTATAGCAATGATGGGGGCTTAATGTTTAAACAAAGCAAAAACTGGAAAAAATCTTGTTTTTTGCGTCTATAGGTGACTCATATCATTATTTGCATCAAATGTTTTTGGTTGACTCCTAAATGAAGCTAAAGTTGCACTGAAAATTGGACTTTTGAATTAATGAATTGATGATAGCAAAACTTGTCAACAATTTATTTGGATGAGCTGTAAGAGACCCACAGTTAATTTAAAGACCCATTAAGCCTCAGGAGTGAGTGTAAACGTTTCATTCATAAGAAAGTGTAGATTTGTTTTAAAAATGTTTTAATAAAAGATTAATTGTTAAGTAAGATGCTTATTGTCACCTGAAGAAAGTAGCTGTAGAAGACAAAAATTTGTCACAAAAGTACTAGTAAAATACAAAGTAGTATTTTGACTTTCATACAAATATATAGACATTTAAAGCTAAAGCATCAAATTATATCTCAGTTATATGGTCAGTTTGTAACTTTTTGGAAACTCTTCACATTTTAGACACCAAAAATAAAAAGCTATTGAGAAATGAAAATGATACCATTCCTGGTGCTGAATGGGCCTTTAAACTTTTCCCTATTTTATTGTGACAGTGACTTGACTGTAATCCAGTCTGACATCTAAGATCTAGGCCTTGACCTTGATAATGAACAGAAAATAACCGTTTATACAGAATAACATGATTGTCTGGGGGGGGATAAACTTTCTACGGGTATTTTAAATCATTGTCTCATTACCACATGACAAGTTGATAATGTAACTGTCAATGGAAAAATATGGAAATACATATATTCGTATATCATACATAATTTATATGTAATCATGATAAGTCACAAATATGTAATGATATGTTATTGTAAAATGAAACATGACAAAGTTACACTTCAATTTTATGATATACACGTAATATTACATGTATATACTAGCATAATTTTGAATCTCAGGAAATATCATGGAACTTTGATGATCAGATTTCTGTAAAAGCACTGTCAATAAAAAGGGAAGGAAAAATGAGCTGCGTCACGACGAAACCAACATAGTGGGTTTGCGACCAGCATGGATCCAGACCAGCCTGCACATCCGCGCAGTCTGATCAGGATCCATGCTGTTCGGTATCAGTTTCTCTACTTGTAATAGGGTTTGTAAGTGAACAGCATGGATCCTGATCAGACTGCGCGGATGCGCAGGCTGGTCTGGATCCATGCTGATCGCAAATCCATTATGTTGGTTTTGTCGTGACGCGGCTCAAATTATAAGAGACTGGTGCAACCATTATAATTACCTACTTATGATTACTCTGCCACTCAGCATTAAAGCAGCATGCCCATAGATGAGTAAATTATTAAAATTAAACCAAACTTAAAAAAAATATTTTTTAAGGGACATGTAAGAAATGCAAAAAATATGTTTACAATCCATTTAAAACTTGTTTATTTAGTCATCTGGATATATGCAACTTTCAGATGATAACTGAAGAGTCATTCTTTCTGATTTCTATGTAATATATACAGACTAGGTGGAATATCGTGTCAAATTGTGTGCAATATTGTGTAATATTTTAATGCAAAGCCGCTTGTGACTGAGGGGTTGGCTTTTAAGGGTTGAGGTATTTACCCACCATTTATCCTTGTGTAATTGCAAGAGGCAAATAAATAGGTTTGAATTACTGGAGTCTATGCATCTCTTACCTCCAGCAGGTGAGGTGTTTTTGAGCCTTGGTATTGGTTAAGTTTGTAACACCTGAGGTTAGCCAGAATCATATTTCCTGTTTCAGCGTCATATGACATTTAACTGTCTTGATGCGTCATAAAACCAAACAAAACAAACAAGCATATCCACACAGAAGCCAAAAAAGGCGGCAATATCACCTATTGAACAGAAAGAATGCCTAGCCTTAGAAGTCATGCACACTAAATTGACACTTATTGACAAAATTTGTTTTTCTAGATGCTCTCTGCACGTGTTACAAAGCATGTCACAGCTTGTTATTGTAATGTGATAATAATATATAACCAGTACTTGATAATCTGTTATAACATAGTAAATAATGTCTTTCTTTAAAGGGCAGAGTGTATATTATGACATGAATTCCAGTAGATCATGCTTTATCATAAATATTAGAAAGATGTTTTGTAAAATATTATAGATTATAAACAGTCTATTTATATGCTAATACATGACTAGATCTTCCTCGACCAGTAAAGCTGGAAAGTTACATTATGACCTCTACTGTGTTGGTGCAACATAAATTTTTTAGCAACCAAACAAAAAAAATATTATAAAAAAATACAATAGAAATACAAATATGAAGATCATGACATTGATTCCCTAAATGAGACAATTTGGACCTAATGAGCCACAAGTTCTCATTTTTCAGCATCCAGAACTAATTATCAACAAATAGAGACATTTATAAAGACATCTTTTACATTCTGTAATCATTCTTAAATAATAAATCCAATTATTATATATTAAGAAAATATATCATTAAATAACACTTATTATTAGCAATTAAAATAGAAGTAGTCAGTATATAACTTAAGATGATATCTGCTATTCAGTATTTACTCATCTATAAAACAGGCTAGTTGTTAAGACATAGTTTAAATTGGCAGTAATTTGATTTCTCTCTTGTAAGTACAGTGCTTTCCTAGTCAGGTAAGAAGATGTTCATATGTAAGATAACTTTGTTTATTATGAATTTAATCAAATACTGGTGATGATGTTTTACTAAGCATTTGTAGAATACCAATAGGAAATAAAAAAACCCAAGCTCTTTTAGGAAAATTTTAATATATTATCTACTGCAGAGGGGGAAATGAAATGTTTTACCATAAATTGTTGACCTTCAGTACAACATAGTTTTATACCTTTGATGGAAAATAATCTTACCGGTAATACAAAAAATGTATGTCATGTTTATGTAGCATTTTGAATGAACATGTTTCATTAATAAATGAAGGCTAGCATGACTTTGCTATATTTTTCAGCGGAAGAGCAGCTGATGAACCAGAATACAATACTGATCATGATCATTGTGGGGCTTGCAGTCGTTGTGTTCCTTGCTATACTCTACTGTTTCCAGAAACGACAACAACAAGCCAACAGACAATTAGGTAATAAAATATTTATAGTCTTGTTGTAACAATTCCCAACTTTTACGCTGTCGGAGCTGAAAGCTATAGAACTTTGCCTTCAGTAAAGTGCACTAAAATCTGTGCAGTCTGACCAGGCTCTAGACGGTGGGTGCTAAACTTTCAATCTATGTCCACTTTGCATTGCATGATACTTCTTGTATATCACAAAATACTTTTCCAACAACTTCAGAGATGAGGTTTCCCTCTTGGCAAGGTTAGCCATTATGTATTTGTATCATAGTTTGGGGACCTTTCTGTTGAAAATGTGTCAGAGTTAAATCGTATACATATACATGCACAGTGCGTTAACTGGAGTGCAGGTATTAGTTACCTGCACTCCAGAGCATGCCCATTGATTGACTAATTTTTGCTGGGGGTTACTTATTGTGGCGGAAGAGAAAGGGAAAAGCACAGAATATCATATTAAGATGCTCGTTTATTGGTTAATATTTCCCGGGGTTTCATATTGTGACAACAGGGTACGTGTTTTTATGTTTGACTATGATACAAAAGAGAAAGAACATCAAAACACTCGGCAATCTGATTAATACTCGGGGGCTATGCCCTCTCGTACAAATCAGATAGCCTCGTGTTTCGATGCTCTTTCTATTACTTGTCTTACATGGAACCAATGCAGCTGGTATAACCTGGGCCAGCCTCCATGTCTGTGCAGTCAGACCTAGTGTTTTACTGTTGGCAGACTAAGTTTTCAGTTTGATATCCAAAAATTGATAATGGACAGTTCTTTAAATGGGAAGTGTGAGGAGTTCATTTTAAGAAATTCAGCCGATTAACCCTTACCATTACCAATACCTTAAATGGACTTGTCCATCTATCATTCTGGACTAAACAATTTATCATTTTAGGGAAAATTAAAAAAAAATAATAATAACATACTAACTGAACACACCAGAATCAGAACACTTTGTTAGCTTCTTCCTGGTTACCATTTTGATATAAAATATCATTTGACATTTCCTTGTTTCTTATTTTAAAGTTCATATAATAAGCACTTTCCCCAATTTAATAGACATTTAAAAATAGACTTGTCTTATTACTTATTTAGCAATTAATTGGATATATTTAGGATGCAACAGTAATCATTCTTGTGCCCTAATAACTGTTTTCATAATTTTGGCTTTTAATTTATTTAAGTAAGAGTACTATATAAATGCTTACGTGACAAACTGACAGGAAAAGGAATCTGTATAGATTTGCATATATTTGTCGTAATTTCTGAGAGAGATTTTTTTTAAATAAGCAGAGAATAATAGTAACAGATTTTCTGTCTATAGATCTCACGTTACTATTCCCTTAATGTTTTTTTGCCTACAGATGGAAATCGTCTGCGGTAAAATTTCGTCTATACATTATTTAAGTCACATGTTTAAACGTGAGTGTATATTTTATTATGTATGGTGTTTGGTTAATTAAGCGAAAAATTGCATGTCACACGGCTTGAATTATTTAAGTTGTGTAGTTTCTACGTATACGATTTAAATATAATGTCACAGTGGGTTTCTTATTTTTAAAGCTCACTTAGAGCACAAGTGCTTAAGGTGAGCTTTTGTGATCACTCAGTGTAAATCTATTGTCTGTCTGTCTGTTGATCAACACATTACTTTTAAACAGATTTCTTCCCTATTAGTCACAGGGTCATTATCAATATCAGTCAATCTTTTTTTTGGAATTTTCCTTGGATAATTCTTCCTTTAAAAGATTCCAGTTCATGCAGAACTCTCATATTACCATGGCATTCAAAAAGAAAAACTTAAGATCTTTTGATAAAAACTTTTTATATGAAATTATTTCACAAAAATAATCCTGAGCTGGCCTGATTTAATAAGATTGTTATAATTATTTCATATCATGGCCGCTAGGAGGGTGTGGTTAATTTTTCCTATAGAAACCCTTTTCAATTTTAAGAGAAAGCTGTAAATCTTTTTAAAAATTGTTTGTTTAATTTTGATATTTTTGATGTAATTTCACCCTAGTTCAAGCTCACAAATGTTTTGATGTAGAAGTGATGCCTGTTTTATTTTTGTAAGATGTGTTCACAAAAATTGAGCAGCGTTGTGCAAGCATGGGATCCGACCAAAGCAATGCCCGCATATGCCGGCAGTTCCTGAAAAAAGGATCCATGTTTCGCCATCAGTTTTCTCTACTTTGCTTATAGGGTTTTTGGTAAGCGAAACAGCAATGGATCCTGAAATTCAGACCTGCGCGGATTGCGCAGGCTGTCTGGATCCTGCTGGGTTTCCAAAAACTCAATAAGTTTGGTTTTGGTCCCGTGACGCGGCTCAAAATGTTGTTATATATTTAGGTGGAACTCGGGAATGTTGATGAACTGTGATAATGGAATCTCTCTATGCTCCACCACCTGCATACGAGGAAGTTGTCAATAGTAACATGTATCCTGCCACACCAGAGCAAAGAAGAGTAAGAAAAAATTTAGAAGTTACCATCTGACATAATCTCTACCATTAACCTGCTAAATGTGTGTTACATATTTGCCCTGCTTTCGATTTGAAACTGTTCTTCTATTAACAGTTAAGATAGATACAAAAATTGAGCTACCAACAGTATAATAGAGCCTGGTCAGACTGCATGGATGTGCTGACTAGCCTGGCTCTATACTGGTTGCAAAAGCTTATGACTGTTGATTCCAGCAGGCAAATTGTAAATGACACTTACTAAATCAGATTTTTTTTTAGCTCACCTGTCACAAAGTGACAGGGTGAGATTTTGGGATCGCTTTTCGTCCGGCGTCCGTCCGTCCGGCGTCCGTAAACTTTTACTTCAAATGACATCTCCTCATAAACCACAAGGCCAATTTCATCCAAACTTCACAGGAATGTTCCTTTGGTGGTCACCTTTAAAAATTGTTCAAAGAATTTAATTCCATGCAGAACTCTGGTTGCCATGGCAACCGAAAGAAAAAAACTTTAAATATCTTCTTTAAAAAAATCCTAAGAGCTAGAGCTTAGATATTTGGCATGAATTATCTTCTAGTGAGTGTCTACCAAGTTTGTTCAAATAAAAGCCCTGGGGTCAAAATTGGCCCGGCCCCAGGGGGTCATTGATTTTCCCTATATGCATATAGTAAAAACTTAAAAAATCTTCTTTTAAAGATTCAAAAGAGCTAGAGCTAAGATATTTAGCATGAAACATGTCCTAATGAGTGTCTACCAAGTTTGTTCAAATAAAAGCCCGGGGGTCAAAATTGGCCCCGCCCAAGGGGGTCATTGATTTTCCCTATATGCATATAGTAAAATCTTAAAAAATCTTCTTTTAAAGAACTCAAAAGGCTAGAGCTAAGATATTTAGCATCAAACATTTTCTAATAGGTGTCTACCAAGTTTGTTCAAAAAAAAGCCCTGGGGTCAAAATTGGCCCCGCCCCGGGGGTCTTGATTTTCCTTATATGTGTATAGCAAAAACTTAAAATCTTCTTTGAAAAAACCCAAATAGCTAGAGTTTAGATATTAAGCATGAAACATCTTCTAGTAATTGTCTACAAAGTTTGTTCAAATAAAAGCCCTGGGGTCAAAACTGACCCCGCCCCAGGGGTGTCATTGTTTTTAACTATATGTTTATAGTAAAAACTTAAAAAAATCTTCTTTTAAAAGACCAATGAGCTAGAGCTTAGATGTTTAGCATGAAACATCTTCTTATGGGTGTGTGGGGGATGGGGCTATATACAGGTGAGCGACCTCTGGCCCTCTTGTCTAATTAATATATTGGGCTAGTTGGATATTGGGTATCTACCATTCATTTTTAAAACACATTTTCCTCAGAAAAGAATAAATTTCACTTCTTTAGAAAAAGGCAAACAGTTTTATAACATTTAAATAAAGGTTTTAGAGCAGGTTTCTTAAGAAAATAATGATGAATGAGAAATTATTTGCCATAAAAGTAGCAAAATGTGAACAAAGTAGTATTTTGACGTCCATACATATTAATACTTTATCACTATAAATGAGCCGCGTCACAACAAAAACTTTGTAGTGCGTTTGCGACCAGCATGGATCCAGACCAGCCTGTGCATCTGTGCAGCCTGATCAGGATCCATGATGTTCGCTTACAAACCCTATAACAAGTAGAGAAACTGATAGCGAACAGCATAGATCCTGATTAGACTGCACGGATGTCTGGATCCATGCTGGTTGCAAACCCATTATGTTGCTTTTGTCATGGCACGGCTCAAATGTACTAATTGCAAAAAATAAAGAAAAGTTTTCTGAGAAATTGGGCCTTTAATATTAAACAGTGCCTTATTTAGAACTACCTTAGCAATACAAATCTATTCATATCGAGCAAGCTACCATATTGACTGCTTGCTAAAGGAGATGTCTTGTTAGATTTTTGTGGTTCTCAAAATGTTATTATACACTTTATTATACAGTGAAAACACAATAAATGTACATGTAAATGTTATGAAATATATAAGGTGAGGTGCATTAATTATAAATATAACAGAATACAAATGTATATATATAATCAATATCACATATAAATAATAAATTATGATACATTTGTCATCAGAGGTTTCATCTACAGTGTGATGCAATTTTGATATCACATTCTTTCATATACAGGCTATTTCTAGCAGAGAGTGAAAAAAAAACATAACAAAAAAACATACTTTATAATCTCTTGAGACTATGTGTTACTTAAGGTAGTCTGAGCTTCATGTAGTTGTTAATACCTGGTTACAGAAGATTTTGTATTGTGTATATTAAAAGCTTGATAGAAATCTGTTCACTACAAGAATCTTGATTATGAAATAACAGTGTATTTGCCTGTGTATTTTTTTTTTGAAAAGCTAGACATGAACATCTATAATACATTGTAGATGGATGCGTATTTGTCATTTTAAGTGTTATATGATTTATAGAATTAATATCATTGATTCTGTACAAAGCATATTTATGATATATCAAGTAGTATTTCACTTTCCTACATGTTTTATTGATTTCAGTAAATTCTTTGCATAAAATTTTGATAGATTTTGTTAATAAATGTCCTAAGGAGGTTTTGATTGTTTTTTTGTTTTTGTTTTTTTTTTCCCTGCACACCTTTCTTTTGTCATCACTGCTATGAAATATGTCAATTAAATTAAAACAGTATAATCATAAGATGTATTCTAACGTCAGGACACTTGTTAATGTAAATTTCATTTCGTTTCAGTTACATCAATTATCATTGGAGGAGCCAAGAAGTCCTATGACTCCGCCCCCTAATTATGCATCAGCATTGATAATACTTGCCCAGAGCGAGGAATCTATCTCATCAAAACAACATTCACAGTCAGATCTTATCAGACGCAGTGTTTCAATGGACCAAATTCAGGGCTCCACTGCAGGAGTGCCAAAGGAATGCACTGAGTCGCTATGGAAACAGAAATATACAAAATCAAGAAATATATTCAGATTTAGTCGACAGTTTAGTAGAACTAGTGGTAATAGTAGCTTTCGGGCTAGTGAATCACCAAAAACTCCGCGATCTCCTCCGCCTTATCCACAGTCTCCATGTATTTATCCATTGACTCCTCCTCCACCATTAACACCACTCCCTAATGAAAATGAAGGCGGAGTTCAGGATACCGATGTCACAAATGTAGAGGTGGTCACATAGCGTAAATCAATGCAGTTAAAAATGTTTCACTACCAGGACTTTCACATGTACATGTTTTTGTATTTCTGTCAATCAGATTCAGAGAATATGTGTTATATGTGTCAAACGAGGAGATGAATTTCATAAAAGTTTGTCTTGTTTCAAGTTATGTGTAAAATCAAAGTGGCATTGGATCAATCTGATGTTAAGAGTTATAAAGATTTAAAACCATTGAAGTGCATTTAAGTTTTTAAGGAATATGATTGGATCACAAATATAACATAGGATGGAATGAATCATCATTCAATAATGGAAGAATTGTGATTGGTTAAAAATTATTTTCTAGTCGCAGTGGGAGGAGTTTGTTATGGTAATCATAGAGTTTTTGAATATTGATAGCATATTAGAAGGAGGAGTTTTGAATATTCATCATTGCAGGAGTTGTTTTGAATATTTAATTGAATATTTAATTGGCCATGGTCTGATTATTACAATGGTCTGTAATAAAGAGTCGTGAATATTCAGCATTGCAGAAGGAGTTGTTTTGAATATCTAATTTGCCAGGATCTGATAATTATGCAGATTTGTAATGTATAGCTTAAATGCAATATAGTTATCTTTAGATATTAGTGAAAAAGTGACAGTTTCGTGATCTTGAATAGTGGTTGAAATGATTCATTTAGTAAATTAGAATATTCATTGAAATTCATGAAGTATTTCTGTAAAATTTAATGCATCATGGTCAACTGTGATATTTTAGTCTTCTTTATATATCAAATATATCTAATATGTGTGTATAATGTATAAACAAATGGTATATTTTTGCATATATGATAATATAGTTATAATAGAGAACTTGAGAATGTTATATTTTAATTGGGGAAAAATGATTATATTTTAATTAGGTAGGTAAAATACATGCAATTGTTGTAGAGTGTTTAAATCTGACATATCATAAACTCTTAGCCTACTGAATTAGTTTAATGGATTGGACCATCTTTGAATTAGGAGCGGTCCATTCAAAATTTAAGGGATTTCAACACCAAAAAAGTAAACATTGAGCTACCAACAGTATAGAGCCTGGTCAGACTTCAGATATACAGGCTTACCTTGCTCTATAATGGTGGCAAATGATAATAAGGGTTAAAAAAACAATGTTTTATTTTAAGCAAAAAATAGGTATAGCATTCTTAGCGATTATATAAAACAGTCCATATTATTCTTTAATTATATATATCTGTATTAAAAATAAAAAGAAACCCAGTAAGTGGATATTTTTAATATCAATATTTTAATCTCTGATTTACATGTTAAAAAAGCCAGTTCCATGTATTTTCCAGACTTTATATTTTTATTTATTCTGATTTGAAAAATTAAGCCTGAGCATAACTTACTGATATTTTTTCATAAAAGTGCAATATTAATATATAAATATATATAATGTAGGATCTCACATGAGTTGCCATATGATATAAAAACTTTATTACTTAATTTCAAGAAAGCAAGCCTCTTACGATTTCTAAAACATGATTCCTTGGACGAGTTTAATAAAATATTATACAACAGCGGGATTCTTTTTATCATATGACTAAACATACTTAAGGATTACAGACCCTAATGGGCACCAATCCAATAAGAATCAGCTTTTCATTACTTCTATTCTTTACCAGAATAGTGTAAGACATTAAAATTTATTTTTCAAATATTAGAAAATTCCACCATCCAATTATTTTTTTTGCTCAGCTTAAGAGTTTCTTACTTGCCATAAAATAAAAATAGATAAATAAAATAAATCTTGTTTCAAAGGTCTACATGACTTGTGCCAGCATGTATTAAAAAAAATTATAATGTATTTTGCCATCTCCTCTACATGAACTTTTCTATTTGTAAATCTTGTAATTTCTTTCTTTCTTTTTTTGTTTCTTTTGAATATTTTTGATGGACCTTTTCATGTTAACATTAAAAAATTGAAACTTGATTTTTTTCTCTTCTATTCTTTGCTTTGTATATAAAAAGCATCTGAAGCATGGACTAAGTTACATTTTCATCTTTCTCAAAATAAAAGTGCAACATATTTCACAATGTCATATCCTCTATAATTAAATTCACATTTCTCTCATTGTAAATTCTTTGCTAATTTATATAATTATATTATTATATCAGATTTCAGTCTTAATTAATATTCATTTTTGCCTTCTGTGTTATAGAGGATACAAATGGCAATGATACTGCTATATTGATTTATAATTACTTTTTGAATGTTTGGGGCAGTAATGATTCGGTCGCCTATGCCAGACCATACTGCCGTCTCTGTTTAACACATAGCCCGCTGGCAGCATCTGAATGTAACAACAGACAAGTGCAGACCAAGATCACCGGGCACATCTATGATGTCTTATCATGGTCTGCGATGTTCCCTATTCAGTCAGTACCTAATCATTTTGAATTTTTTCCTGAATATGATCAATGGTTTTAGTCAAGATAGAAAGATGGACCAGTCTATTAATGATAAATAGGTTTGTAAGGGTTAATATTATCTTTTGATATATAAATCCCTAACTTTTACAATGGACAGTTCCAAATTCTAAGCAGGACAATTCCATTTTACAAATTTAGCATAGTAAGGATTAAAATAAGAGTTGATCATATAAGATTTTCTATTATAATTTTAAATTGTCTGAATAGTCTTTTGAAACTATGAATTTTTGTTATTTTGGTTACACTTTTGTTCCGAAAATTGAATATTGCTTAACCTTTGGCCAGCAGTTCAGTGTTGTTGACTGCAATTATTGCAGACCTAACAGGGCTCTAGCTAGTGGGCGATTCGGGCGAAATAGTCGCCGAATTCCGTCTGACTTCGCCGACATCCTACATGAAAGCGAAGATGAAGTCGCCCGATTTTATTGATCCATTATTGAAAATTACCAACAATAACTGTGAATAACATGTTGTGTGTGTTTGCTTTGTTTACCCTCGCCGCCGGAAAAAGGGACTGTCATGCATCTCAATCAACGCGAAATGTCATTAATCCGTTTGTTTACCAACATCAGAGACGTTAAAATACATGTATTTATATGTCTCTGCCAACATGTCATAAAAGTCTAATTAACAGACGCTCGAGGAACAATTAGACTCCGCCCACGGCGAGATTACCGATACGTGCGAGAAACCAATCGTAATTCACGTTTTAATTGAGGCGACATTATTTAACCAATCATTAAATCGCTAACATACAACTACCTGTAACAATTATTTACGATGGACGGATCAAACGTCAATTAAATTTTCACTATCGAATGATTGTCAGAATTAAGAGGACCGCTCGACATATAACTGTAACAGTAATTTTAAATGAAAGTTATGATAACCTTTTTTGTCGACGAGTTAAATTTGATAAAATTAACGGCGTATTACACTGTATTTATTACAAATGAAGTGAAATTAAAGATCGTTTCTTTCGTTATCTACTTTTATTTTCTTTACAACATAAGTGAATATGAATATAATGTCCGGCGCAAGCTTTTTAATAGTAAATCAGAAGGGAATAACTGTTAATCCACCCATGATATGATCCATGATAGGAATCAACTATGGCTTTTTTATCTTCATTTAATGCAATGGTTGCATTACATGATACTCATTCTTAATTATTACTTGTTTCAAACTACTTTTAAACAGAGACATAGATAACAATAGTTATAATAATAGCTATCTATGTCTCTGTTTTAAATTAAAATTGAATATTCTGTTGTAAACACAAATCCAATTCATTTAATAAGAATATGTACAGTGAGTCAACATAATTGCGATAAACATACAACAAAAACATCGATAAATGAATCTCCTCACTTCTCCCTAAAGTCTCCCCACTTCTCCCTAAATCAGCTGGAGGGAGAAGTGACTTCTCCCTAAATTTTGAACCTAGCTTGAGCCCTGCCTAAGATGTGCCGTCTGATCATATTTTTGTTTACTGTTACTTTGTATGTAATTTTCCCTAAAAGAGATTAATGGTTTCCTCCAAATTTAAAGATGGATGAGTCCATTTAAGATATTCATCGTGGTACAGGTTAAGACGGTGTAAGAGATGGTAAAAGAATCTTATACATGTACTTTTAATTGCTTGTTAACCACTTACTCATTCCCAATAAAGGTGAAGGTTTCCCAATAAAAAATCTTTTATGAAATACTGGAATATGCTGACAAATAAAAAAGTAAGGTAAATTTATATTGTCAACATTTATGATTATCAATATTTATTATGTTGCTGGGGAAAAAAAAGATTAAACCCCAGTGAGACTTATTAAAACGTCACATTTGAAAAATCATTGTTCCATAATTATGCCTGTTTAATCCACAGGAATTCTGCAATTATTTTATGACAATGTGTTGTTATCAGCGATTATTATGTGTTTATATAAAAAAGCAATTAATTTCGTGAGGCAGTTACATTTAATGCTATGTTTGTCAGGTAAAGGTCATCTTTTTATTGTAGTTTAAAGGGATATTACTCTCTTTGTTAAGTTTTAAAGGTTGGTACTTATAGGGATACTTATAGGGACATGCTTCTTGTGTTGTTTAAAAACATTCCAGTTGCTAAAAAAATAGGTTAAAGAACCTTCGTTCATTGTTAACAAACTAAATATATTTATTTTATAAACAATAACTACTTGAAATGCCTAATTATGTGTGGGGTGTGTAATATTTTTTATGATTCTGAAAATGGAGCTAATATTTGTAACTATGGTCTTCCATTCTTTTGCAGACTTGCTAACCATTGCTCATAGCACTCTCTAATATACCACTATTTTAGATGGTCAGTGAATACCTCACATGGACCTCTAGTCTTAAATGGGGATTCAGGTTGAGGCTAAACCTGGTTTTCTAACTTTTCCACATAAAATAGCCTTGTTTGTAGCTATTTGGCATTCTTCTGTGTTATTGATATTCATGTCATCACTTTGAAAACATACAAATTATTTAAAATTAGTTTATGAAAAGTGTACTTGGAAACCTTGAATTTCTTGAGAAATCCAAATCATAGGTCTGAAAGGGATTACTGTCTAGAATCACCTGCTCTTCATTTTGTTCTTGCACCTTACTTTTTGCATGCATTTCACTAGCTATTTGTTCTTCACTTGTTAATTTCTCCAAACAAGTTACTTGCCTGTCCTTCAACTGCCATTTCTTTCACATTTGTTACTTGCTCCCTTTTAGTCTTATTCTTTGCTCCTCATGTTTATTGCTCCACTTTTAATTCTTGCTCCTCATAATTATTGGTCCACACTTGTTTCTTGCTTCTCATAAGTTCATTACTCCTTACTTGTTTCTTACTCCGAACTGCTTTCATGCTCTTCACATGTTAATTGCCCCTCACTTGTTTCTTGCTCCTCACATGTTCATTACTCCTCACTTGTTTCCTGCTCCTCACAAGCTCATTGCTCCTTACTTGTTTCTTACTCTGAACTGCTTTCATGCTCTTCACATGTTAATTGCCCCTCACTTGTTTCTTGCTCCTGACATGTTCATTGCTTCTCAGTTGTTTCTTGCTCCTCACATTTTCATAGCTTCACACTTGTTTCTTGCTCCTCATAATTATTGCTTAACACTTGTTTCTTGTTTCTCATAAGTTCATTGCTCCACACTTGTTTCTTACTCCTCACATGTTCATTACTCCACACTTGTTTCTTACTCCTCACATGTCCATTACTCCTCACTTATTTCTTGCTCCTCACAAGTTCATTGCTCCTCACTTATTTCATGCTCCTTATATGTTCATTGCTCCTCACTTGTTTCATGCTCCTCACATGTCCATTACTCCTCACTTATTTCATGCTCCTTATATGTCCATTATTCCTCACTTGTTTCTTGCTCCTCACAAGTTCATTGCTCTTCACTTGTTTTTTGCTCCTCACCTGTTTTGTTCCTTACTTGTTAGATGCTCCTTAATTGTTCTTTGCGCCTATCTTTTTAATTGCTTTCTGCTCCTCACATGGTAATTGCTTCTCACTTTTCACTTTCTTCATTTTAGTATCTGCTCCTCAGTTGTAATGAATGAATCCTGCATTTGACTTGTTCATGCTTGGAAGACATTAAGGTTGATAAATGATGGCTTACAGAAAAAAAATATTGTTCAGACAAGGTGTCCATCCACACAAAGAAAATCAAGTTCTACCTTACAACATAAAAAAGTGAGGATATAAAGACAAAATTACACAACTAAAATGTTAGGAGAAATATTATACATTTATATTCTATGATTTATTATCATGAAGGCAGCTGTATTGAGAATAATTCAAGTATCCTTATCTAATTCAGTCAAGATTTATCAAGAAGCTGTGAAAATCAACACTTGTAAAATCTTTTAAGTATGAAATATAAATACTTGTTAAAGGTGCTAAAATTGTAGTTTAGCTAAATCTATGATATTAGAAGTTGTAAGTCTTCCTGGACGGCTTTGTTACATGAATTGTTTTAAGGAATTCCTTTCATCTGTAGCTTGTATGAATTAAAGTCTGTATCACTTTGAATTACGAGGAAAGCATTATATTGACAATGATTTTCAGTGCTGCTCATAGTCATTTAAATCATTTATTCAAGAACAATTTAAGTTATGGAAGGTGACCACATTTATCTGTTGCGGTGATGCCTTATGGCAAGAGTATAGAGTCAGGCCAGTAATGCATGGCCATAATTTTAGGCTGGCCAAACCTGTTTACTGCTAAATTTGATTACTTTTATAGCAAAAATATCTTTAAATAGTAATGGAAAGTTTCCAATTAAAATCAGTGCAATTCCATTAAACAAAATCAGATGTAATTATTTAGACTAAAATTGATATCTTCTTCTGTCCAAACTGAAGTTTTATATATAAAATGTTCAAAAAGTATTTATTCACGACAAAGCTGCTTTAATAATTCTTGACAAATATCGCTGTAGGGAACGGAATAAATTTGCCTGGCACATCTTTTGCATGTGCTATAAAAAAAATTCAGACAACTGTACAACATTATAAAATGTACCTACCGTATGTAATTGTTTGTTACTGGTCCTCTGATTTTCCCATTGAGGCATAAAAAAAATCTTATGTTCATTTTCAGGTCTCTGAATATCTAAATACAGGCATAGTTAGTGTTTGTTTATTGTCTCCTTTTGGTTTAACCATTTAGACATAAAAATGTAAATGTTGATTCGTTTTGGTCTTCAGATTGATTTAATTAAACTGTAAAGTAAAATGTACATGTTTCTGATTTTGCCAATTTAGGCATTAAAAATGTATTTCTTTTGTTTCAAATCCCCGGGATTGCCCATAAATTTATTCATTTAGGCATTAGAAATATTTTTTTGTGTGTGTTTCATGTCCCCTTGATAACCCTTTTAAGCATGAAAGATTTATACATTTGTTTATAATTATCTATAATTAGCAATGTAGATATTGGAATGTATTTGTTTCTGGTACTAATACACATTTAGGCATTGAAAATATATTTATTTGTTTCAAGTTCTTTAGGATTACTCATTCAGGCAATATGAATTGATTTGTTTGTTTCTAGTACTCTAGACTACTCATTTAAGTGTAGAATATGAATTTGTTAAGTTTCTGGTGTAAGTTTCTTTTCTCCTGAATTTTGGGCATTAACATTTAATTGTTTGTTCCAACTCCATTAAAAAAGTAAGATGTTTGTAAATTGTAATTGTTTTTCTGATTCAAAAATTTTAATGTATTGTTTAGATGAAATCCGAATTTGAAGCCATCTAAAACCATTAGTTCTTCTTTCTTTTTTAATGTTTTTTTAACTGTCAGTTTTTATGTCACATATTCCCCATACAGAGATATAATTGTACTGTATTATTTATGTCAGTACCCACAACATGTTGTGTTTCATGGTTACCACAATCTTGTTCTTTTTCTTGTGAAAAAATAGAATGTCAAAATGTTCAATATATTTTTTTTTTTCTTACCTCTTCTTTATACATTAAGGACTAGTACACTTCATCAGTTTTGTGCAATAACTGGTTAACTCCTATTATATATAGAAGTACTTAACCTGTTACTGCACTAAGGTGACGACTTTATCATATTTAGTTATATTATCTATTTTATTCAGAAAATGTTATCCATTAAAACTCAAGCAGGAATCTCCATCTGTGCAATTTCTACTTCTTTATTTTGATTTGTCCAGGCTTTTGATTTGTTCTGAATAACTCTCGGTCAATTTGTAATTCAACATTTTGTCAAAAGTTGTTGTGAGCTTTATTGTTCTTTATATACTGCAATATTGTTTTTATTCGTGGGGCACTAAAATATTTGTGATTTTTCTGGATAGGTCAGTCAACCAATTTAAGATCCTATGAAAATTCAAATTTCTTTTTCATCTGCAGTAAAAATATTTATATAACCATGTTTTCACTTTACTTTTTGCAAAAGAGTAATATCCATGAATTTAAGGATCCCTGAAAATGTTGGGACTTTTGGTTGTTTGTTTTTGTTTTGTTTTTTCAAAGAAAATCACGAAATTTCATGCCTGCGAAATTAAGTGAATTTACAGTATGTGAATACTTGTCAAAAACAGAATTGTCTTTTTGTAAGATGTACTCCTGTTAGCAAGAACTCGGTTAATGTTATTAGTTTTCCCATCAAATCCAGGGATATAAACAAACTTTAAACATTAAAGCTTCACGGTGCACTTTCATTCACTTTAGATTGAGCAATGTGTTGGCCTTATCATTGATATATTTACCTAGTTGTAACTATGAAGATTTTGTTTATACCTGGGATAAGATGGGGAAAACCCATAATTGCCTAGTTCAAGAGACTATCTTAATATATGAGCAGCGTCATGACAATACCAACATAATGGGTTTGTGACAAGCATGGATCCATGCTGTTCGCTATCAGTTTCTCTACTTGTAATAGGGTCGGATGCGCAGGCTGGTCTGGATCCATGCTGGTCGCAAACGAATTATGTTTTGTCATGACGCGGCTCATATATATTTATATTAACAAAATTATCCTTACAATTATACATTTTTACCATGGATATGCCTTATCCATTTAAACATTTGTTTAAGTTTGTTAAAGTTTATTTCATAGTTCTATTCTTCTTGCTATTGAAACTTGAAATACCTCTTCTGTATGTGATATTAATAATGGCTGTTAACCAAGTTTTATCTTTGTTTTGTAAACTTATTGTACTAGTCTAGGATGATAATTGATTTCATCAGGAACTTGGCAAATGAATAGTATGTCCCCCACCCACCCTCCTTCCTCCCTCCCGGTACTAACAAACTGTTACTGTTTGGCTTTTGGATAAGGATAGCTCGGATAAATATATATAATACCCGATATAATCAAGCAGTTCAACCTGAACACTCCCTAATTTGTGTGATTGACTTGTCCTCCTTTTAAGTTCGGAACATTTCATTGTTAAATTAAAATGGGTGCAAGTGCCTGAAGCTCAGGTTTTTGTGACAAATTTCATCATAATTTACTATTAGGTTTTTCCAAATTTTCAACTTGCACCCATGATTATTAAGGGGTTTTAAGATGTAAACAGCCAAGCTCTATATTGTGACTCTTGCAGTTATAAGGTTAAAACTTAAGACAGATTTCCATACAATTCCAATAGCATCTTACCAATTTCCCCATATTATTATTGATCTTTGTTATGTAAACAAAATATCATCCTAGAGAAGTACAATTAATATCTTTATGGAGATGTGTGTGTACATGTCGGCTAATTTGCATATAATTTCTACATAGCAATCAATGAGACAATGTTATGAGATGAAATTAGTAATTCTTTTATTGAAAAAATCATCAACTGCATTTATTAGACTTTTAAATTAATTAATAGACAATTCCTGCTATTATCATAGATGCTGTTTTTTTTTACTGAATTTATTTTGCAATATGCTATTTGTCCGAATACAAAAAAATGGTGACACTTTTATAATTTTTGTAGAAGAACAATGTAAATTTATTAAATACCGGTACTGGACTTGTCAGCATAAAAGATAAATTAATAATATATGAAGAACTGTAAGCAATCTTTAGGTAGTTTTTTGTTATCACTGTTTTGCCGCCAATTTTTCTTTTGCATTTTGATATTGTACAGCAGCTGTTATTGGTAAATCATGTGCACAATTATTGTATAATAAAAATTGTTATTGCAATTTTATGTGTTGCACATGTTTCTGGTGCTTTTTTGAGTGTGTATGAATATAAAATTATGAAGATATATTGTATATTAAATATTTATTTCACACCTTATAAAATATAACCTATAAACTTCCAGCATTTAAACCACATGATGTTCTGATATAAATCATATTTGGATCCAATTAATTTAATTTAGCCTCATTTCTATTTTCCTCAGCCCAAAAAGTCCATATCAAATCCATATTGTACTCTATCTAATGTATCTATTATGTCTCATTTTCATTTTCAGAGTCCAAAAATCCGTATCATATAAAGACTGTCATGGAAGTAATAAGTTCTTTCATAATGTTAGAAATTGGAGGTGTGAAATAAAGAAGTCATTGTAAAAACTTGATTCTATTGGATGATGAGTACACTGCTGCAAAACCCATATTGGACTCGCCTAATGCCTTGTCCAATATAGGTTTGACAACTTTGTAGTAATCTAATATAGTTCAGTTTATTTTTGTTTCTCAACAATGTATAATAACCTCATAATATACATGTACTCTGTTTTGTTAAAAACAGCTTGCTATATATAAAGGATCAGCTTTTGGTGGTATTATACTACATCTGTAGTGAAAGGCCACCTCTGTTTAAAGACCTCGTTAAATGATCCTACTCTTTAAAGTCTCTATAATTCTCTTGTCAAAGTAATAAACCAAATATACATGTATGTTATCATAGTTTGGTATGTTAACGAAAGGTATGGATGTGTGAAGTTTTAAAATATTTATTACTCCATTTTATAGATATTCTATATTTTGTAGATATATTTTAAGATCTATGTGAAACTGTAGTCTAAAGGAAAAAAAATGTTACCTACCTGTAATAATATCTAGACAATTTATTCAAATTGTAAACTACAATATTTAGTTTTTGTTTGATATTGAATAATTTGGTATATTTGAATTCTGGTGCAGAAATAAACTCACGCCATATTTTCTATTTGATCTCATAAAAAAGATGGGTTTTATGTAAGTTGAAAACCATGTGTTTGTGCTCTTTGTGAAAATAACCAACCTCAGTTAAAGAGATAGGCAAGGTTTCACGTCCCTGCTGTCTGGCCTGCCTATACTGATGGCTGCTGACTGTCAGTATTGTGTTGGTGCTTTAATAAATACAGACCACGTTTCTTTGAATAATTCAGTGCTTTAAAATTTGATGATAAGGTTATGACATAAAATTAATAAAATAGCTTTCAATAGATAAATTTTGTGCAAAAAAACAATTCTAATTATACATTGAAATTGATTTTTGTTTTGAAAATCGTTAATATCATTATATTATGAGCCGCGTCACGACAAAACCAACATTATGCTTTTGTGACCAGCATGGATCCAGACCAGCCTGCCCATCCGCGCAGTCTGATCAAGATCCATGCTGTTCGCTATCAGTTTCTCTACTTGTTATAGGGTTTGTAAGCGAACAGCATGGATCCTGATCAGACTGCGTGGTTGTGCAGGCTGGTCTGGATCCATGCTGGTCGCAAACGCATAATGTTGGTTTTGTCGTGACGCGGCTCATATATTCTTTGCTTATATAATAGAGTCCATTTTTACCTGCATTGTACACAGTTTATTTAGGTCCTCAAGCGTTTTGTAATTTTCAATTGTTTAAAATTTGTATTTTTGTATATGCCATTTATGTTTTGTATTTTTTTCATTTTTGAGTTCTGTTGTTTTGGTAATATTTGTACATCAATTTTATGCTCTGTTATTTTCATTACAAGCAATTTGTCTGAATTGAGGTTTTGTTTTCTTTTAAATGACAATTAGTTTTTCTATTGATTCTTTTTTTTTGAATCCCTGTTATTTAAACATTTCAGTTTTAAAATTTCGCAAACAAGCAATGGATATTTGCAGTGTTAAAGCTGCATACCTCCAGATGAGCCAAAATATAATGTCCTAAAATTCTAAGACAGGTTAAAAAGATACAAGATTCAAGTATTAATTTACATGTCAGCCATTAATGACTGATTTTGCAGTATTAATTACCATATTTCTACTGCATGACTAATGCAGTAAAAGCTATTTTTGCATGTTTTTACCTCTTTTTGGTAACTTACATGTATTTTAAGTGCTGTTTGCAATGTGTATATTACTTTCTTTGTTCACTGCACAGCATTTAACTTTTAAATACAGTTTCAAAATGTTTATGAAAATAAGCATGAATCTGGAGGCATGCTGCTTTAAAGTAGGACAGGACAAGCCAGTGAAAAGAATATGTTAAGCATGATATTGTTTTAGTTTTCTTTCATGCCATTCAGATGACTGTTAGAGAATAAAAGTGGATCAATGCCTCAGTGCCTGCCCATATATTAAGTACACATGAAAGCATAACACTCTACCCATTCAGTACATGTATATACATACGTACATGTATATATCATCATTATTATGCCCTTTTACTGAACAATCAAGTTATAATACATAACAAAACAATTAAAAATTTGTTGATTTTTTCAAAGACATGTATTATATAATTTTTTTTGCCAAGTGTTTCTTATATGAAATTTCCTTTTTTTTTTGAATTTATCAACACAAGTAAACGTTTTCAGTTATTTTCCTGAATTTCAGTTTTTTCAACTCTAAAACCACACTTTTTCTACATAAAACTGATGACAATAATGGTAATTCAGAATTTTATTTTTTTGATTTTTAACCCTTTACCTTTATATATTTGTATATCAAAACAGTTTAACTTGATGAGACTGTTGGCCCCACTCAAATAAGTGATTTGGTGACAATAGTCTCTTCAGAAAAATGTGTTGCTTAAATTTGTGATTTTATAGAAAGATGCGTTATGAAAATTTACTTAAGAATAATAACTAAAGCATTTGTTAGAGGAGATAGCAGATCACTATAACACAACATTATTATAATTGAGCCGCGTCACGACAAAACCAACATAGTGCATTGCAACCAGCATGGATCCAGACCAGCCTGCGCATCCGCGCAGTCTGATCAGGATCCATGCTGTTCGCTATCAGTTTCTCTTCTTGTAATAGAGTTGGTAAGCGAACAGCATGGATCCTGATCAGACTGTGCATCCGCGCAGGCTGGTCTGGATCCATGCTGGTCGCAAACACTCTATGTTGGTTTTGTCATGACACGGCTCATATATATTTTATATGATTATATTAAATTCTCTTCTTTGTTTATGTATTAACTGATCAAAAATTGAATAAAAATTATTGCAATCTAACAGTGTAATTTTCATTTGTTAAACCCTAATATAGGCTGCTGTCAGCATCAGAATGTACTCATGGGCCGGAGATCAGCCAGCCCATGTTTGCTATATTTGTAATATTGTAAGAAATTTCTTCTGCAGAGTGTAGTAGGGAAGATAATTAGTAGTAGAATACAGAGGTGTTAATTAAAGCAACTTTGTTTTATCATAGGGCAGGTTATGTCATGACAGAAATATTTCAAATTGTGTTAAAACATATTATTAAAAAAACAAAAGCAAAACACTTTAAACAATATATTAAAATATTATACAAGTCATTCTGTGGAAGGTTACAAGACTAGTGTGTTACATGTAATTAAGCCAAATTAGATGTAATTAATATTTATTCACGCGAAACAATGCTGTAAAAAGTTGAAACAACAAAAATCTATCAACAATTTATTCTTTAACAATGACAGCAGAAAAATTTATCATTTCTCCTTAAAACCTTCACAGGTGAACAGTACTTTAAATGAGTCCAGTGATTACACGGTTGTCCATTTTTTATTCCGTCACATTTCGCCCACTTTACAAATATAAGAGAGGTACAATTTGCTACCTCTTTTGGCTGGAAGAGACCACAAACACAGCATGTTTCAGAATCGTCTTCAGATTCACCTGTATCAGTTGAAATTACAACAGTATTCATGGGTGATGTACTTAGAAAAGAACCAGAATTTGTTGGCTTCTGAGATTTATCTATCACCTCTGACTCACTGGCTGTCTTTTTTCTCAATAACTTAAGAGCTTTATTCAGACTGTTTGTATGTTGTTTTGCAGCAATTATGACATTATCACTTAATGCTGCATTATTCCATGTATTCATGACATTATCTCTTTCTGGTACATTATTCATGATGTTATCACTTACTGCTTCATTATTCATGACATTATCACTCACTGCTACATTATTCATGACATTATCACTTTCAGGTACATTATTCATGACATTATCTCTTTCTGGTACATTATTCATGAAATTATCTCTTTCTGCTACATCATTCATAACATTATCACTTTCTGCTTCATTATTCATGACATCACTTTTTGCTACATCATTCATGACACCATTTGCTGCTTCATCATACATACCAGTCACTGCTTCTACTTGCATGATAATTTCCTCTCTTGCTCCAGGACACGTCTCATGAAGATTCATTATGTTATTATTCATGAAATTATCCTTCCATCCAACCTCTTTCATAATATTTTTCCATTGTGCTTCAGTATTTATGACATTTCCCCGAGTTGCAGCAGCATTTATATTACCTATACCGAGTGTTTGCTTTAATTTTTTGCATGTTTTTCCTATTTCACTTGAATCAAGTCCTTTCCTTGTATGAGAACATGTCTCTAGCTCATCATCAAAAGCATTATTATTTTCCACTGGCGATTCATTGTGTTGTTTACAGGATATGTTTTCAGGCTCATTTACATTGGGTGGTATTAACATGCAATGTTTTGGTATTGCATTTCTATCAAGAGGGTATACACCAGTCTTTGAAAACCCAGACAGCAGGTTTTTTGAACTAAAAGTTTTTGAATAAACTGTACAGGCCATGCTACAAATATTATGTTTTGTGAAAGTAGAGTATTTCTGAGGAATATTCTTACAGCACTGGGCATAAAAATTCTGTTGAAAAGGGCCATAACAAGCAACGTCTATAGGATGTAAAAGTCGACTTGTGCCAGCTGGAAGAACAAACATTACAATATTGTTCTCCACAGCCCAGTCATGAAGAATGAGTGCAGTATGGCATCTGTGACAATCCAGCAATAAGAATACCAATTTACCTCGGCCAGGTACAAACCGTATAAAATGCTCTGTAAGGTATTTATGAAAAGCTTCATTATCTGCCAGTCCATTATCTGATACAGTCCCGCTGGTGCTAGGATATGCTCCATTTAGATAGTTGTCTGCCACAAATCTTTTACCAGGGAATACTAAGTATGGTGGAACGAATGCTCCAACTGCACTACCAGCCCCAATGATTGTCACAAAATTACCTTTTCCAGGCCCATCAATTTGTGCTGGGTCCTCAACACGAGTTAATGTGTAGGGTGGTTTATGGCCTATTGACATGCATTTCTCATCCACATTATAAATCAAATGGGGTTCATCTAAGAGGTCATGTTTTCTTAGGCACTTGTCTAGATTATCAAAGAATGACATAACCACGCTTTTATTGGGCATATCAACACTTACAAAGTTAAAAGTCCTAGCTTTAATCTCACGCATTTCTGGCCATCTTGAAATGAAACCAAACATCCATTTTGCTGACAGATTTTGGTCTTTGGTTCTTTTTCCTAGCTGAATGGCATACTGACTTACAACATCAACAATTTCTTTCTGAGTAAAACAATAACCTATATCAGCCATTGTTTTAAAATGCTTTACAATTTCAGCTTCCTCTGGCTGGTCAAATAAGGGACTACTCCCAATTGTTACATTCTCTGGATCAACTTTTCCCAAAACCCTGTCTCTTAAAGTATTTTCAGGTACGCCAAACATTTTGGAAGCTTTAAGAACTGAAATTTTATCCTCTCTTACACTTCTTAAGGCATCTTTGAGAGCAGACTGTGGATATGTCCTGTATTTTTGTCTGGGTTTTCTCTGAAAAATAACAAAATACAAATAATCAGGTTTTGCTTTAAATCGTATTTATGTAGGAAAGACTAATTATTAACGATATCTGCTAGACTAACAGCAAGCTTGACTAATAATTTAATTAGTGAACTAGTCTTGTTCCTGTAAAAATTATCTACAAGTCAAAAATGGAAGCATTAGGGCACTCAACTAAGATTTTTGGACATGACTGGCCTGGAAATTATTTTTTTAAGAGATTTGTGTATCATTTGATTAAACTATGTAACAATACCTTATTTACGAAATTTAAGAGAATTTTCTGACTCTGTTTATCCATAAAACTTCTTTCAACCCATGACTTCCTATAGACGTCTTTTCACGCCTTTTCACAACCCCACTCCCCATCCTCTTTTTGAGGCCTCAAATAGTATAAAAATGCTTGTTTTCATTTTAGAAATTGTGCTAAAAAGGTTTCATCTCCAAGAATGGCCTCAGGTCAACCTTAAGGTAACATGTAACCAACACTGAAAAGCCTTTGACTCTATCTCAATCCAATGAGAAGTTGCATGACTTTGAAATAAGTTTTTTTTTATGGAAAACTCAATACAAAAATAGTGATTTTTGGCAATTTTGAGATGTCCCCTCATTTCCATGGTAACAAGAAATTTACAATTGAGTATGCTGTTACCAGTCAACATTTGTGCCAAGTTTGAACAGTATTGAAGCCTTTTTCCTAATTTCATAGCAAATTGAACTTGTAACAGGAGGCTTTTCAATGAAAACAGCCATTTTTCACAAAATGCTCATAAAGTAATGAGTTAAACGTGCTAAAAGACCAAACTTGAAAAGCATACAAAGGCTTTTAACTCAAATCAGAAAAAGAATCACATTCAATTTAATTCTGAGTATATATTTCTTTATAATCTTTTGCATACTTTTTTCAAGTTCTCCAGTTGATCTATAAAAGAATTTCAAATTTAATGAGTTTTGGCTTCTGAACCTCAGTGGAATTCCCTCGAGGGTCGACCATCACTTCAAAACTGAAAATGTTGCAGGCTCATAGCAGTTTTGTCATATAGCCTGTTCAGGGACAGTTGTGGTAAATGCAAGCTATCAACTACCCATTAGAAACCAGTTCCAAAGTGAAATGAAAAATTCTGTTATTTGAAAAAAATTGCTAATCACTTCACCATTTTACAGCAGTCATAAATATATAATGTGTAGTTTTGTTATAATTATAAGAATATCATGATTATCAAATGAAAAGTGATGTTATAAAGCCAGAATTATGATAGATCATATCATTATATAACCCATCAAATATTTCTATATTTAACTTATAAATCAACTCACTTTAACCAATGGGGCTATAACATCATCATCACCTATACCCTCAATCTCCTCCCCTTCATGTACTTTAGTTTCCATAGCAACCGTTGTCTGGTTTTCTGCAGACTTGACTTTTGGACTAGACCTCTTCCTCTTAACAGCTGAATTCATCTTCTGAAAAAGTAGAAATAAATAGTCGTATAGAGGAAATTGAAAGAGAGTAGGTACAATACTAAATTTATTGAACAAGTTGAATAAAATTATATCATCAAGTCTCTGAGCCAGCATTATATTATCAGAGACTCACAGAATATAATTTTATTCAACAAGTTCAATAAATTTAGTAATGAAGCTACAATAATAAAATATATATTTATCACATATTTTTCAATAAAAAAATTACATGTATTCATTTTTTCATCAATAGGCTTATACTGTAACAGTTGCATTTGGCGCATCTTTAAGCTTTGTTTATATAAGGCAAATGACATCACATCAAAATATTTGCACAGCCAGGCAATAACGTTTTTAGTGTTGCAAAGTCACAAAGGTGTAACCACTTGGTAGAAGGCCATATTATACTGATCATGACCATATAATAAGCAAAAACTTAAGTTGGTACATTAACGTAAGGGAATGTTTCCCATATACAAGGACACAAACCTACTATTGGTGGTGAGCTAGCTTTCAAATGACAGGGTTTGTGTGACTTAAAATGTTACACAGGTATGTGATATAATAACTTCTTAAACAGCTTAACTGCATATGAATTTAAAAAAATAAAAGGAACAATTAAAAAAAAAATTAAAAACAAAACTGAGGGCCATACCTCTGCTAAAGATGTATGATTCACAAAACTATTTGATGATAGTAGAACCGAAAACAAATTGACTGAAATCCCTGGAGAAATGTAGGAGCTGGCCAAAGAAGAAAGGAGAGAATTCCTCAACAAACATGGTATTACACATGTATGTGAATAAAACAAGGCCATAATAAGTAAGGCCATACATGATGCAATCACAGATCCCAAAAATATTCACCAGGGCACATAAAACACTAACATAACACAGGCATAGCCATGACCAGTAACACACCAGTCAATTGTATTGCCAGCATCTTTACCCCACCTGGACAATGCTACTGAGAGAGGGGAAAATGTGTAGAAATTTACCCTCCGGATCAACAAAATGGATTTGAATCAACACCAAATAGCCATATAATTATAACTAAGTCCATGCAACTTGCAGAGCTTGATCGTACAGCCTGGATTTCTTTTTTACTGTCCATTCTGGATAGATACTTCACTAATAGTTTGAAAATCCAACAGTAAGTGTCACCACTTATAATTCCCAGGGGTAGGGATGCCGTAGGGGAAAGAACCAGTGTATAACCATTCTTACCTGTTTGATTTCTACAGTTGCCTCAACTTCATCTTCTGATACTTCCACAGCTTTCTCAGTTGCCTCTTCAACTGTCTGTTAAATACAACAATTGATATAGAATTAAGTATTAATAGCTACAGTGTATAGTAATGTCAATGAAGAAAGATTTGTTATTAATTTAAAACCATTGCAATATTATAACAGAGAAAGACTTTGACAATTAATTATTTCCTAATTTCTGTTTACAGCAGCTGTATTGATCTAGATATCGGAAATTAGACATTCTAACATTCGTAGGGCAGTGTACTTGACTATTCTCAGTACTGTCTTTTAAATACAACAATTGATATAGAATTAAGTATTCATATATTTATTTTCTATCTAATACCTGTGTACACAAACCTTTTATTATTCAATGCACATAATTATGATGTTCAGCTACAGTGTATAATAATGTCAATGGAGAAAGATTTGTTATTAATTTAAAACCATTGCAATATTATAACAGAGAAAGACTTTGACAATTAATTATTTCCTAATTTCTGTTTACAGTAGCTGTAATGATCTAGATATCGGAAATTAGATATTTTAACATTCGTAGGGCAGTGTACTTGACTATTCTCAGTACTTGGCAGTAAGAAAATGGGGATTACTCTGTTAAAAAATAACTCAGAGTTATGGGACCTATGCCAATCATGTTAGGTAAATACAGAGAATAAGTGTGTGAACCCAAGTGTGGGAGATACAGACTTTTTAATAGTTATGGAGATACCAACTTGCACACAAAAACTTTACCAAAGACTTAGTGTGACGACCACAGGGATGCCTGGGTGAGAACAAGAGCTCTCCCTGTTCTTGGAATAGTCAAGCTAAAAACATCATTATTGCACCCAGCACTCTGTCTAAACACTAACAAGGAAATAACACATCAATTATGAAACACTTAAAATATAATCTGTAAACAAATTAAATCCTGAACGGCTTATTTATACTTTTACAATTCCGTAATCAAAACGTTTTTAAAAAGACAAGTTTTGTGATGTTTTTAGTATAATATAATATTATATTATTTAAAGACACTTGCAGTCTATCAACACATAATGTCTGACTTTAATAATTATGCAAATCCAAGAATTGCAAGTTTGATTCCCTCTACTCGAACTTATATTGTTTAAAGCCAGTCTTTCACAAGAGAGTTTCAAAACAATCAAGGTGACTGGTCTTGTATTATGGCATGGGGGTTCAAATTTATATGAAGGCTGAATTCAATGGGGTTCTTGGGGACATATGCCCTTAAAAATTTTGAGGATGCTGGTCAGAGGTGCATTTTGGCATAAATTATATAATTAAATATCTTTATTCAGTGGTGATTATAGAAATTACAGGCAGACAAGTCAAGTCAAATAATATTTATTTTATAAAGTCAAGTATAGTAATATATCCAGGATAGACATCTATGCAAATATACATGTATACAAGAGCGATCAGCGATACGTGAAGATATTCTTCAACTTCCTTCTAGCAAAGATGGCGTCAAAACATGCCGAAATTACCGACATTAAAATGTTGTGGCATCTTATTGATAAAGAGGGCGTCAAAGAAGTGTTCCACGATGCTATAAAGTCGTTTGGATTCAACGGAAGTGACGAAAGCGATATCAAACTTCTCTTAGCGGTTACCTACAAATTGCATGTGGATATGGAACGCGCGATATCTGCAGCAGACGACAAAACTGATTGCGCCACAGAGAACGGCAAGAATGTCTCTGCAGGACTGGTATACCAGGGGAAAAACATTGAACATGAAAAATGCGCGAAACAACTGACCACTTCCGGTAAAGCAGACGCAAACATTAACCAATCAGGTGAAACTAATTTGCACGTTGTAGCCTACAATGAAGAGGATGTGAAGAAAGATGACACATTAGGTTTTGATCACACATCAATACCGGTGAGTATAAATAATGAGGCGTCGGCAGCCGTTTTATCTTGGAATGTTGAGGATAGTTTAAAAAATGTTGCTGGACGAATGGTAGCCATTGTTATATATACCCTTAATGTTGGTAGAGATAAAAAGGACCTAACAATCATCGAGAACAATAGAGAACAGCCAAATACCGAACATATTTAACATGAAATGCTTTAAAATAGTGATTTCGATCCATGGCATTATATTACATTTTTCTAAATGGTATTTGGATTTACGTTTTTATCATTACAGATCTGACTGTATGTTGTATATAATTATTATGCTTCACATATTTACTGCCGTTTCTTTTCAAAGTATTATAGAGTTGATATTTTCAACTGGGTCGTATTGATCAGTAAATTGACCGTCCTCTCCGCTTTGCAATCTCCTAAAAACAGAAATTATCTATCACTAACAAGGAAATCACACATCAATTATGAAACGCTTGAAATATAATCTGTAAACAAATTAAATCCAACGGCTTATTTATACTTTTACAATTCCGTAATCAAAACGTTTTTAAAAAGACAAGTTTTGTGATGTTTTTAGTATAAAATAATATTATATTATTTAAAGACACTTGCAGTCAGGGAACCCCAGTCTATAAACACATAATGTCTGACTTTAATAATTATGAAAATCCAAGAACTGCAAGTTTGATCCCCTCTACTCGAATTTATATTGTTTACAGCCAGTCTTTCACAAGAGAGTTTCAAAACAATCAAGGTGACTGGTCTTGTATTAATATGGCATGGGGGTTCAAATTTATATGTAGGCTGAATTATATGGGGTTCTTGGGAACATATGCCCTTAAAAATTTTGAGGATGCTGGTCAGAGGTGCATTTTGGCATAAATTATATAATTAAATATCTTTATTCAGTGGTGATTATAGAAATTACAGGCAGACAAGTCAAGTCAAATAATATTTATTTTATAAAGTCAGGTATAGTAATATATCCATGATAGACATCTATGCAAAGATACATGTATACAAGAGCGATCAGTGAACACATGTGTCGCCTTATGATATCCAGTTAAGCAAAACACACTTTTTATTCAAGGGCCATAACTCTGCCAAAAATAATTGCACTGCAAAACCCTTTTAATATGCTCAAGTACTTGAGCTACTAAAAAATCTTGTTGAATTTCATTGAAAGTGCACCTAATATAAGTGATATAAGATAAGTAGTCTGAACAAATTTTAAAAATAAGTCATTAAAGGGCCACAACTCTGACAAAAATCATGTTACTGAAAATTACTGATGACGTTCACAACTAGACTTGGTATTGATCATTATTGTGAGGTTTTGGAGTTTGATTAACATCTTTTTATTCAAGGGCCATAACTCCGCCAAAATCATTCAAGTGGAAAACCTGTGTAATATGAGCAAGTAGGCCTACTTGAGCTACCTAATCACTCCTGTAAAATTTCACTGAAATGGCATAATAGTGGTATAAGAGAAGTAGTCCACACAAACTTTAATAATAAAAATCATTAAAGGGTCATAAGTCTGACAAAAATAATTTAACTGGAAAATACAGTTGATATGCCCAACCTGACTTGGTACTGATCATTCTTGTTAAGTTTGGATAAAATTGCACTCATAGCTTTTGAGCAGTAGTCGGGACAAGTTTTGTTACAGACAGACAGATGACAGAGAAGTGATCCCTAATTCTCTGTTGAGGCGACACAAATATGTCTTTCGTCATTCAATGGTAATTTAATATTATGATACAAACTTTGGATAAATGAAGATGACTTAGTCCAACTACTTAGATTTGTCAAAGAGACAACTTCGTGTCTAATGAACTAAGGAAGAATATACGATGGTAAATCTATAGTAAAAAAATTCTTCTTGATCATTTTTTTTATTTCATCTGTGTCAAAGAGTGCTGTATTGCCTACATATAAAACATGTACATAATCAAAAACATGTTTAAAGTTATGAATGTATAGTGAAACGACTGTTACGTCATGATGTGAAACATGACATTAATGAAGTCCGACATGAATGGGGCGAATTTTCATGAGGGCGAACCTGAAAAAAATAAACATTTGTTTCAAAAGCGGTTTACTGCGTTTATTAGTGCTTATTCAATGCGAAAATTGTATTCACAATGTGAAGAATTGAAATGCATAATACCTGTTTAAATTGCATGTTCACAATTTATCTCGCGAATCAACGTACAAATGCCGCGGATTTAGGTGCATCACCGTCGTCGCATTAGATATGGTCTGTTCGGACCACGAACATTTCGGACCAAATTTTTTTCAAGATCACTCGTTTCAGTGTGATGGTACAGTAGACTTAAAAACGAAATTCTGATCTTTTTTAATTCAAACACATTAGATCTATATCTCGTGATAGCTAAATGCTTAAAATTAAGGATTTAAAAAAAAATATTACGAAGATATCGTTCAACTCGTTTATTACTGGCACTCATATAATGTCATGGAGCTAAATAATATATCAGTGATAATGTAACTGTATCTTTCTGCCCCAGTTTATTACAAAAGCAAACCAATCACGTGCAAACGTGTATCTATCGAACATGATTTTGTGCAGACTGTCTTTCGCGCGGAGAGCGGTATTAATTTTATTGTGTACATTGTTAAAATCCTAAACAAATTGTCCGTCAAATTTGATGGTTGTAAATCTATGTTGCGTTTTTATATCATTAGGATTTAAGCGTAGGCTGTCAGCCCCTTGTCTTGGGGAAGGACGGTGATAATCGATAGCGAAGACTAATAACGTTTTATTTTGGCGCCAAATTTAAGGTGTCAAAAGCACGTGACGTTTATGTGATCTACGTCACGGATTTATATTACGGTAAAAAACGAACCAAAAGACCGGTTCAGTTCATGAATAACGTTTTTAATATAATTTATTTCTTTACTTTCTATTTGATAAAATGTAGAGTCTGGTCATTTAGTAAGTAACTCATTCATGTAATGTTTCTTAAAAAAAACACACACACACACAAAAAATAGATTTCTAAAAATAAAAAAAATACGTTAAAAAAGCAATTTTTCGTAAAGTGAAACCTCTTTCACGAACAGAAATTTCAATGATATGTTTTTTATTCAAGTATATATTCAGTTTTTGTGATTTAGATATCTGCACATATATTCATCCACTAGTAGAAAATGAATTTGTGTAGGGCACTTATTTTAAATGGTTACGTGTGTACAAACATTTGAGCATTATATGATCATTCTGTATTACTGCAGTTATAAATATGTGTTCACTATCATTTACCATTTAGAATTACAGAAGAATCATACCAAAGTCATACTGCAGATATTTAAACAAATCTTAGGTATACATCTGTTCAAAGAACCCGGGTATATTGTTTACATCAATTGACGCATAGTTAGTATTCAATTGACGGGTTAATAAAATCAAACAATAATATTTATTATAGACCTCAATAAATTATGCTTGTTTTGTTTGTTTCTTTATTAACATAAATAAATCACATGTCCACTTCCCACGTTATTTCTGCATTTCGTTATTTGCAAAGACCGTCAGCACGTATTGCGTTGTAGACGTTTCTGACGTCACTGAAAGTTTGAACAGAAAAAATGGCGTCAGCAGTTCATCAAATCAATATATTAAAAGCTGAACTTGACCTCAGCACAAAACTATCTAATTTGGAGAAAAGGACGGCAAAACTGGAGTCAGAGTTTAGTGACATGATGCAGTCTGCGAGAGAGTTATCGAATGCCATGAAACGTTACGTTGATAAAACGGAAACAGAAACGAGGGTAAGATAATCTTCTACAATAGCCAGGGTTTTGTTTTGGATTTCGTCGCCAAATCATGTATATTTGTGATATGGTGGAATAATACACGGTATGAGGTTATAATCAATTGATGAGTACAATACTGATGTCTGAGTCGAGCCGAGGCTGATACAGTATAGGTTTTGCAGCTGTGTACGCGTCCAATAGAATCAGTGATGTTCTAAACCATGTGTAATTACCGTTTTATTTCACGCCACCACTTTTGACAATTTGACTTTCAATTACAATAAGGATTTGATATCGATTTTGGTCTCTCAAAATAAAATAAAATAAAACAATGCTAGAAAGGGTGCGATACGTATGTGATATGATTTTTTTTGGGGGGGGGGGGGGGCTATATGGGGTGTGATATGGACTTTTGGACTCTAGGATAAAATAATAAGATTGGATCCGATAATGATATCTATTAGAACATCACATGGTGCAAATGCTGGAAGAGCATTGGTTATACATTGTATTTTAAAAGTTGTGAAATAAACCTTTCATTAGGACTTATTTTAGATATTTCCGGTATAGATCTAGTCTTTTACACCATTCGAAAAAACATGAATGTAATGAAATGATATCCTGTGTTTAAGGGGGCTAGCCTCGGACAATTGTAGTTCTTACAATTTGTTTTTCAGAATTTATGAAAGATAATTTCACTATTTCATGCATTTAAAGCCGCAAGTACATATTATTTGATTAATGCACAAGATGGTGGATATGCAGGTCTGGTGCAGGAAATGTCTTTGTCCGTTATTCCATGCAGTTATTACAACACTTTTTACAGAATCTATTGACGTATAAACTGGAAAAGAAAAAAAAGTCTTGAAACTTTTTGTTGTCATATTATGATTACTGTAGAGCACTACTGTAGTAAGAAAAAACTCTTACGTAAATTGTTATTCAGACATTCCTATTTTACCGGATTAAATCATTATTTCTGGCAAAAATAGAAACATGAAAATTAGCACGCGAAAACCTAATCAAGGCAACACGTAGAGCGTTGTCTCATTATTTATAATCCATTGTCAGTTATAATAATATAAACCATTAGCCTATGCCCCATATTGCCGACAAGCCACAATAATATGTACGTATGAAAAAATCGCACTAAAATTATTTCATTAAAGGCATTTTATTACATGGTTAAATTATGAAAACTTGTAAACTGTCATGTGATAAAAAAAACCCTATCCTTGTATTAGTCATTTGTTATCCACGGAACTTACCTATTACTTGACATTTACTATAACTGGCAGATATTTGGTGAAGAATTTTGAAGACAGAAGAACCAATTAGTCTTGCCTCATTAATGTTTGAATGTATAGTTGATTAATCGCTAACACATATTAAGAATGCAAGAAAATTGCTAACCCTCACTTAACAGGCATTAATTTCGACTATTTTGACTTTGTTTGATTAATTTCAACACATGACTTAATAAAGTTTCTTCAAGGCCCTGCAGTTCTTAATCTATGATTAATTACAAAATTCTTTATTTGATTACTCGGCGTTTTGTCTGAATGATGAGACGTAAGTTTTTATTAAGCATTCAGTCTTGTATTTCAGAGCTGGAACATTGTAGAGAGCATATTTGAAGGAGATAATAAGACACGTGATGTTTTAGATCACGTGAAGATATTCTTCAACTTCCTTCTAGCAAAGATGGCGTCAAAACATGCCGAAATTACCGACATTAAAATGTTGTGGCATCTTATTGATAAAGAGGGCGTCAAAGAAGTGTTCAACGATGCTATAAAGTCGTTTGGATTCAACGGAAGTGACGAAAGCGATATCAAACTTCTCTTAGCGGTTACCTACAAATTACATGTGGATATGGAACGCGCGATATCTGCAGCAGACCACAAAACTGATTGCGCCACAAAGAACGGCAAGAATGTCTCTGCAGGACTGGTTTACCAGGGGGAAAACAATGAACATGAAGAATATGCGAAACAACTGACCACTTCCGGTAAAGCAGACGCAAACAATAACCAATCAGGTGAAAGTAATGTGCACGTTGTAGCCTACAATGAAGAGGATGTGAATATAAATATCAGGAAAGATGACACATTAGGTTTTGATCACACATCAATACCGGTGAGTATAAATGATGAGGCGTCGGCAGCCGTTTTATCTTGGAATGTTGAGGATAGTTTAAAAAATGTTGCTGGACGAATGGTAGCCATTGTTATATATACCCTTAATGTTGGTAGAGATAAAAAGGACCTAACAATCATCGAGAACAATAGAGAACAGCCAAATACCGAACATATTTAACATGAAATGCTTTAAAATAGTGATTTCGATCCATGGCATTATATAACATTTTTCTTAATGGTATTTGGATTTACGTTTTTATCATTACAGATCGGACTGTATGTTGTATATAATATGCTGCACATATTTACAGCCGTTTCTTTTCAAAGTATTATAGAGTATTATATTTTCAACTGGGTCGTATTGATCAGTAAATTGACCGTCCTCTCCGCTTTGCAATCTCCTAAAAACAGAAATTATCTGAAATACGCGAGCATGTAAATGAACAACAGAGAGCAACGTACGTATATGACCCACTGACTTCTAAATCAGTCAGGACCAATTTGATCCATATTTTGAAAAAAAGTGATAAATTTCCACCAGATGTTTCATGATAAATATCTAAGCTGTAGCCATTGTGGGATCAAGAGAATCTTAAAAAGATTTTATTGCATGAAACTTAAGGAAAAACACACTATCACCGCGGGCATGGGTAATATTGACGTTAGAGCTATAATTGAAACAGCCTTCGTAGGGGTCTTGTCATGCAATCTATGCTTTAGGAGTTAGTGCATCATAGAATATTTTTGAAGGTTTCTTTTCTTTAAAAACTTCAGTAGGAGAACATCTTAAGAAGTTTGGTAAAATTCAATCATCGAGTTTTGAGACGTTATTTAATTAAAGGAATTGTCGATGACAATTAAATGACAGAGGGCGACCACAAAAGTTTATCGTAATCAGGCGAGCTAAAAAAATGGTGGCTGATTTGGTACGCTTTTGTGCGTCACGTTGGCGCTAGCGACAACACGACAAAGCGCCAAACGGTACACATGACGACTGTTCTATATTCAATAAAAGAAAGCAAATTTAAGGTATCTTACATTCTGCTTCTTATATATATGGCCATGTATAAAGATTTCATTTTTTGCAATACTAGTACTTGCCTAATGAATTTGATTATACATTTGCATTAATTAGCATTAAAACATTTACGGGTATATACTATAAAACATATTATGTAACCTGTCAAAAACGTTTTGTTTGTTGTTGTTGTTTTACGTCGCACCAACACATTAGAGGTCATATGTCAGGAAGAGCTTCGGTGCCCCCTGTCGCATTATATCAGATACAAACAGGCACCTGAGTAGAACCATTAACGTTCTGTAAGCTAGCTGAAAGAATCCAGTCTCTAGCGGGATTCGAAACTACAGCGGTGAGGGGTCAGGTTTGAAGACAACGACCTTAACCACATGGCCACATACTCCCCGTCAACAGAGGGCTAATGCATTTTTTTCATGCACTGATACATGCAGAAACACCGTGATGTATTTCAAGACCTAGCCCTGTGGGGGAGGGCTTCTGCAGATGTTAATGCACACAAAAAAGTGTGTTACCGTTAATATTGCACAAAAGTATATACGTCTTTTGTAACGGTATCTGTAAAATGTATAGTAAAAGTCGTGCTTTTCATGCGTTAGTTCCGGCAACTACCGGCACAGACATTGCATTAAGCTTCTTTGTATTACTGTGCAAGTCTATATAAGCTAAGTTGCTCCAGAGTGAGTCAGTTTTGACCCGAAGCAAATGATTCATATACATTTTGTAGAATGCTGAATGTGATATATATAAGTTTTTGAGCATTGAACTTTCAAAGAAGATTTTAAAGTCACAGCAAGTCTATGAACTAAGTTACCCCAAATAAGGTCAGGGCCGTTTTGACCCAAGGGACGGGACTTGCATAACTTTTTATAGATGTTCACTAGGTATTGTTACGTACAAAATAAGTAAGCTCTGGGAATTATAATTTGAGAGATTCTTGAGAAACGTTTCTTGTAAAATAAGTGACCCCTAGGGCGCCAGGGGCATGACTTATGTAACTTTTGAAGTGGTCTATTAGGCAATGATACATGCCAATATCTAAGCTCTTAGCATTGTAGTTTCACAAATGAAGACAAATGTATTTTCCTATACAAGTCTATATAAACTATGCGACCTCAAGATCGGGCAAATTTTGACCCCTTTGGCATGATTTATATATAACTTTTACAGAAGACCACAAGGTGAATGCTATATGTCAAATAGCTAAGCTCTAGGCATTGCGGTTCCTGAGGAGGTCTTTTTTAAGTTACGGGGTATTTACTAAGTTACGGGGTATTTACTATAAAGTCTATATAAATAAAGTGACCTTCGGGATGCAACTAATTTAAACAAGAGAGCCATGATGATCGTTATAGCGCTCACCTGGTTATTAAGGCTCTTAATTGATATTGTTAGATATGAAAGAAAAACAGATAAAATTTCATACTCTTAAAATGGAACCATAATGTTCGTATTTGCAACTGCAATTGTGCAAATGTAAATAAAGTGTTTCCATGTATGGGCTGTTTTACATAGTCTTTAACCCCAGATGACCCATATTTGAACTTGAAAAAGCAATCATTTAAAAAAATCCTTGCCGACAGTTTTCCAGGGCATCTGGTCTGAAAATATTACATTATTAAGTGTCAAGAAGCTTTTTTCATATTTGGGCGCTGTAGCCTAGTTTTTGATCAGAGGTAACCAATATTCCAACTTGAGCTAGAAATCATCTGACCAATTTCCAGGATATTTGGGCCAAAACAGTAACCTTTATTGTCAACATGATTTTTCCATATTTGTGATGTGTGACCCCAGATGACCCATGTTCCAACTTGAGCTAGAAATCATTTTAACAATTTTTCTGACCAATTTCCAGGATATAAAGACCAAAACAGTAGTCTCTAGAGTGTCCATACTTGGGCTGTGTGACCTTGTTTTTGACTACAGGTGACCCAAATTTCACCTTGAGCTAGAAATCATCAAAACAACCTTTCTGACCGATTTTCAGTGTACAACAGTATTTGGACTGAAACAGTAGTCACTCGAGTATTAAAAAGATTTTTATATTTTTGGCTCCTGTTACCTAGTTTTTCATCCCAGAAGACTCCTGTTTGGTGATAATTGAGGCAAAAATGTAACCACTTGAGTGAAAACGAACTATATGTGTATGAACTATGGAGATTCAATGATCCCCAGCTCAGGTGAACCAATAGAGCCTGGTCACAAGAATCTATTCATTTCTCAGTAAATATATACCTGCATGCACACTTGCAAGAATAATTTATAACCAAAATAATAAATATTCAGAAATTTTCAAAATTTATTTCAAACATAATTTTATTATTTAATACACAAATGATAAAGTTAATAAGTGAACAATAAAACAATCACAAATTGCAACAATTTAAATTATTTACAGTTAATTTTTTTCTTTATACATGCACATACATGTACATACATACATACATACATAGTAAAATTAGAACCTTTAAGGTCATTCAGCACAGCACATGTAACTTTATAACTTACGAATCATGCAAATGTACACACTTAATACATACAGTTTCTAAATTATGTAATTCATTTATTATTCATAATCTTAGACATCATGAAGTGATATGGTTTATTTTTTGACATCATTCAAACTGTGCCCTTATCCTGCTGAATTTCTTAGATGGACATTACCAGCATTGACTATTATCAATTTTTAAGTATATCAAGATATAAAGCTGGTCAGACAGCAGTATTGCGTCTGGACAGACTGCATTGATGTGCAGGCTGGCCGGACTATACTGGTGACAAAGGCCATTCACTTACAGCTCCAGCTAGGAAAGGTTTAATAAGATTAGATTCAACTTCATAATTACATAATTATGGTCCAAAGTAAAATAAATTTAAAATAAAAGTATCAACATTTCGGCCTTCAACAGGAAGCAAAAAGCTATAGAAAAAAACAATTTAACAATATTTTATATTATCAAGATTAATAGAGGTTGTTTAATTTGGTAAAACCCAATTGGCATTTAACTACTTGCATATTTGTGAGAAGAAAATAAATTGCAATTTATACAACTTTTGAAACATTAAGAAATGATTAATAAGGAATGTCTATTCAAGATGGATGAAAAAATGAAATAAGAAGAAATTTAATTTTATCACGGCATATGTATACTTAAATTGGATCGTTCCTTGAGTACAATTTCTTTTCCACTTTTAAAAGTTCAGTTAATTAAAATAAATAAATTTAAAATTATTAATGTTTACATTAATGTGACAATAACCTTCTCTAAAAGTCTATGCTTTTGTAAGTCAGATCCCAAAATGATCAAGGGAGACAATTAAAACAAGGGAGAGAAATCATGTTTAAATGAAATATAAAGAGATGTCATTTCACTTTTGATTTTCTTACAAATAGCAACAATAAAGAGAGATCTTGTACTACTTTTCATTATATACAAATGAATCAACACTTTTGTCTCATTCAGTATTATAATCAATCAAGTCTGGCATAAAATGTAAATAACAGAGGAAAAGAAGACACTTGGTACAATTTTTAAGAAATCAACTAAGGGCTTATGTAAACTTTTTCATCATTTTAAGAAATTCCAAATAGTATATTTTATACACAGGCTTTTATATCAATCAATAACTTCTGAAAAATGGTTTTGATTGGTCCTTGATTACAATAGTGTTAGCTTGTTTGTTTGCTGGGGTTTTTTTTGGTTAATTTTGAAAAATTATTTTGGTCATGAGCTCAGCAGTTTGTCATGCAATTTGGCTTTCCTGAATAGCTAAAATTTCTTCTCATGTGACAATTTATCCCATGTGGTTTCTTATTTAGCAATGAGAGAGGAATTATGATTAGACTTAATGTCCCGAGATCAATTGCTAAGGACAAATTTCACCTAGCCAGAGGATGGAACCAATGCTCTCCCTATTGTGCTAAGCCGACGGACTCATTACAATAAAAGATTAAAAATATTAATAAAAGATAAAAATATCATAAACAATCACTGCATTATTGAGCAATCTACAGGTGTTGTATCAGAATTTTTTAAACAAAAATAGTTATGATTTGTAATGAAGAACTGTTTTTCTGGTAAAAATAGTTCCATCTAGCACATAAGTTTTACATATCATTAGACTGCAAATAGTTGGTTGCATGGTCTGCACAGTTTGCTATTCAGCAAGTTTATATTTTGAAATTTTCTCTGGAAAAGATGAATGGTTTTGTCCAGATTGAAAGAAGGGCAAATCCATTTCAGATATTTAGGGGGATAAAAATCATACCTCGAGATTCATGCCTGCGTTTCATTAATCACCATAGAAAATTACACATAAACATACAAATAAAAACAATTTAAGAAATGATTCTTGAGAATTAATCAAGTATGACACTAACCAGGTGTCCATGATTCACATGCAGATGTAAGATGGCTTCAAGTCATTATTCTTGAACATCAGTCCAAAATGCAGAGATTCAAATGGAGGAAAATGAATTCACAACATGTTTATCTATTATACCAACATATTTTTTTTGATAGGTTCCTTGACCAAATTAAAGGTGATGTCAAAACTTTTTATCTTTCCATTCTGAAGACACCTATTTATCTTTCTTGTAATTTTCTGAAAATTCTTTGATTCTATCCCAAACTCTTTGAGGGTCATCAACCCTGGGAATCTGAAAGAAAAAACAACAATTTACAATATAAAATAAGGAAAAGAAAGTTCAGTAACAGAAGTGATCAAACAAAAGCTATCCGGACAGCTTGCTTGAAGATTCAACAGTGATCTAAAATCTAACAAAGTATGTCAACGTTTGTAAGGCAAACATAATTCTAATGACTGCACAATGTCATGCAGGAGAATACTGTCAAACCTGAGCTCAAAGTCACTTCCGTACAGCAGTCAGTTACTAACAATGATCATGGTGATACTTTTCCTTAATGTCAAAACTCAAATTCCAAATTTCAACAATTTAGTAAATGTACATTAAATTCAATAGGGGTATCATCAGCCTGATTGCATACAAGTCATAATTTATATTAGAACTATATCACAATTTGTAGTGCCTATTGTAAATAAAATGTCACACCAGCAGTGTAAACATTTTTCATCTTTTATGGTGGAGTAAGACCTCAACAGCCCCTTTGTACATTATTTCAAGCAGAAACAGACAACTATGTAGAACAACCAACGTCCCGTAAGCTAACTAGCTTGATAGCTTCTTACTTGTTCCAAAGTCCCTGGTACAATGAAATGGTTTGAAGCCACTCAGCCACAGACACAATGTTAGTAAAAAATCCAACCGTGAAAAGTGACAATCTTTTTGTTTAAAAAAAACTCTACGCTTTCATTTGAAACAAATTTAATGTTACAAGTTTTAACATGGAGGAAATTAAATCTATTTATAATTTTTTAGTTTCCATACAGTTAGACATATGATTTGAATAATTTCCAGAAAACCACATAATTAAAATGACTATATGTATATCATTTATCCCTGACCCATGAACTGGTAATATATAATAAAGAAATTTGGCTTTATTAATTTGCAAATTGTTTTCTGGTAACAACAATGTAATTTTTTAGCAACCACTCCCAAAAACAATGATGAATTTTGAGTGCTTGAAAGTAGAAGGAAAAATTAACACACTGACACTGAATTTAATATGAGGACAATTTCTCACAAGACAAGTGTGTAGGTACATTGCATTGAAAAAGTCACAAATGAGTGAAGAAAATGTTAAAAATTTGTCCAAATATATGCATTATTAACTACTATGAGGTTTACTCAAACTGAAACACGTGTTCACTGCAAGATGTCCAAACTAATTGTTTATTATCTTTTTTTTAATAGCAATTTTAACACCTTTTTTATCATATCTAGATAGAGGATCCACCTTAGTGCATTTCCTGGAGGAACTAACCAGTAATTACTAATTTCTCCACAAGTGACTAACAACTATTCAGACATGATTTCTAAATCGGTGGCGAAAGACAAATGAGCCGTGCCATGACAAAACCAACATAATGGGTTTGTGACCAGCATGGATCCAGACCATCCTGCGCATCCGCCAAGTCTGATCAGGATCCATGCTGTTCGCTTACCAACCCTATTACAAGTAGAGAAACTGATAGTGAACAGCATTGATCCTGATCAGACTGCCGGATGTGCACGCTGGTCTGGATCCATGCTGGTCACAAACGCACTATGTTGGTTTTGTCGTGACGCGGCTCAAATATGTTCAAATTGAAAAAAAATGGGTTGAGACTGTAAGGAAAGTGTTTAAAAGAAGAACCATACCTGATAGTTTTGATCAATATACATTCCCAAATATACTCCTACTCCAAATATAAGCTGTAATATAAAAACATTCACTTATAAATTTATTTATCTTATCACATAATGAGATTCCCGCTAAAATTGGAACAAAAAGTTTTCAACATTATTTGACATTTTAGAAGGTGCCAAAACAACCTGACCAACAAGAGCTGTCCGTAAGACAGCGCGCTCGACTTTTTTATTGCTTGCCAATAAAAAAAGTTTTTGCAGTAAAAGGCAATACAAGAACCAAGATTCTAAGTCGATAAAAGGCCTTAATTTTTAAAACAAATCCTTGACAGAGTTACCTTCTCTTGCGTACAGATGGGGGTAATGATGTGAAATAGCATTAAAAGTTTCAAAGCAATATCTCAAAGGGTTAAGGCAATAAGTGGATTTTACCCATATTCAATGTATTTTCTAAGTCAAAAAGGGGCATAATTCTGTCAAAAACCTTGACAGAGTTATGTCCTCTTGTCTGTTGATGAAGGTCGTGATGGTAAACAAGTATGGTCAGTTTCAAAGCAATACCTCCAATGGTTTTGAAATAAAGTGAGGTGGTACAAAAAACTTAACCAAGCTCAATACACTTTCTAAGTCAAAAAAGGGCCATAATTCTGTCAAAAACCTTGACAGAGTTATGTACTCTTGTCTGTAGATGGAGGTTATGATGGTGAACAAGTATGGTAAGTTTCAAAGCCATACTTGTAATACTTCTGAAATAAAGTGGGGTGGTACGAAAAACTTAACCAAGGTGTGACGCCAACGCCGACGCCGGGGCGAGTAGGATAGCTCCCCTTTTCATAGAAAAGTCGAGCTAAAAATTTAACGACATGTAATATGCTATCAGTTTAAATCAGCATAATTAAAAAAGATAACAGAAAATCTACCATTGTATAATAGTTCCAAAATCTCTCTAAAAATACATAGAACAGTTGAAATGAATCAAAATGTTGCTTTTAATGGACACTCAGCATTTCTATACCTTTTTTATTTTTACTTCTGAATTCTTTTATCCTGGTTAATTCTAGTGCTATGTGACGGTAGAGGGCAATATAGGCATAAAACATCCAGGAACACCTCATACACTCAGGGAAATGAATTAATTGCATTGATTTGGTCATAATTTGTGCACACGAGAGTTGCATTTATTTATTACATTATATTCAAAATATGTAATAACCAGCATATTGATTTAAACTTTAGTTTGTCTTGAAGTACATGTACAGTTAAACTTTATTTGTTTGAACTCGGAACGCTCTAGTACCTCCCTTCGCTCCAACTCATCAACTGTATATGTATGAATTAGAGCTATTAGCCTTTAGCAGCCTACACATGAACTGGTTAACATACAGATTTAATGGGATTCAGAGACTTTTCATTTTGTTACGATATTTACAGCCATTCTGTGACTTTCATTTTGCAGTAGCATATTTGTTTTGTCTAATTTCTTGTCAATTAATTGTAAATAATATTTTAAGAAAGAAGTATGATATGTTTAATTTTGTATGTTCAAAAGTTGAACAAAATCCGTCCACAAATAACCAATTTGTACCGAAAAATGAAAGTGTCCGGTTATAAGTACCTCTGAGTGTACATTGATGAAATATGTAATAATACAAACAATCCAGTTCAATGGTAGAAAAAATAAAGTTACGTACTAATGGAGATCTTACTAGTTTAAACATGATTGTTCCACTCCTGATTATGACAGCCTTTATACAATACAAGCACTCCTTGTCACATGTCACAACTGAAATACATATAAAACAATAATACACATAACAGTACCTGAAGATATTGTTATGCCCCATATTTTACATCAAATTCTTTAGAGTTAAGATTACTAAAAATATATTATTGTAAACTAAAATAAGCTTGTATGTATATAGCTAATTATATTTGTATTTTCTTTTTTTGTATGTTTATCAATGGTTTTATGTATTTTTTCTGTTATAAAATGAAAACTGTTAAATAACAATTTAGATTTCTTTTCAAAAACCCTAAACTTTGGAAGCCTGTAAAATGGGTCAAACATTTAACGCCGAATTAATAAGGCTAGTTGGGGAGGGGATTAGTCTTATAAACAAGATGTCGCTTTGAGATATTTTTGCTTCTGGGCAAAGCAACTGTTATATTGGACTAGGGAGAGGGTCTGTCTTAGCTAAAGAGACTTCAGCGAACAGGTTTTATAGTACTACAGTTGCAACGTCAAAATAAAAGTGACATAATTATAAAGTTATGGAAGCCAGAACTAGGTCTGTCTCTGACTGTGTATCATACCAGATACTAGTCCAATATATTTGACGGTACAGGCTTGTTATAGTTTATGTCGGTCAAGCCTGACTTTGCCCAGAAGCAAAAATATCTCAAAGCAACGTCATATTTATAGGACGGTAGCAAGACACTTCACCCCCCAGACACTTCACCCCTCAAATTTTGAAGACACTTCACCCCTCAAGACACTTCACCCCTCAAAATCAGTAAGACACTTCACCCCTCATCCAATTTTTTTCTAGAAAGTAAATAAGCGACAACATAATGCTATTAAATGTTTATTTTAATTATTTAAGTATTGTTGATTTAGAATTTTTCAATTAAAGGATAATCTACAAACATTTCAAAGAGTAAATATTTGTTTAGAAAATAATTCAGAAACAAATAAAACATCTAATAATTTATTTAACTCATTTGTTGCTAACAAATTAAGTAAACTTACTGGTGTCACATGCTATGTGTTGCCAGTTCCATTTGTATTCAAGTTTTGCTTTCAATTCATTAAACAAGATACTGTCAATTAAAGGCACAAAGGAAGTGTGAAACAGATTATATACTTAGTATATATATCAAAGGTAGATAGATAGATAGATTCTTTTATTTCCTCCAATCATGAAGAGTAGTAGAGTTCACACACTTCAATAGAAAGATTATTCAATTAGTGTTATCACTTGCACTTTAAACGAAATTAGTATAAAACATATAAAAAATGAAATAAAAAATAAAGAATTTACTTCCCAATAACTTTGTGATACCAGCCTTTTTTGTAGAGCAAAACAACAATATTATGATATATCTATTGCCTTTGGTCAATTACATGATAAAATAATAATAAAATATGTTAAATATGTCTGGGGGTGAAGGGTCTGTAAACCTATAGGACTAACCAGATACCACTACCAGTCACAAATTTGGAGTGAAACACGGGTAATTGAAACAAACTATTTTATTTAAGTCTTATTACAGTATATAGCCCATGTAGAACATTATAAATAGTTTGTTTCAAGTCGAGTCTACTTTTGGTGTGAAACTGAAAGGTCACTAGGTGCTGGTTGAAACGTCTAACAAGCTGAGTGAAGTTGAAACGTCTAATATTTCTATGGTATTTTTTTGACATAAATTAGTCTTATTAACATAATGTTGTTTTTAGATAATTTTACTTATGCAATATGAAAATTTGTACCCACAACTACAGACTTACCTCGACTTTGATCTTGGATGTCACTTTCGTATTTGTCTTCTTTCAACCCACCTCTAATCTGAAGAGCTTATGTCAAAGGGAGGTTATTGCTGTAATCTCAAATTCCAATCTCCACACAGTGATCTCCCCTTAATTCTTCGGCGTAGATTCTGCCAAGGGAGGTAATAACTGTGAGGAGTTTGCTCAAATTTCCGTCCGTGGTTCCTTCCCTTTATCAGTAGGGTACTGTAGTTCTTGGACCGGTCAGAACTTTAAATCATCAATTTTGTACTTTAAAGTACCAAGTATCATTCAGAATAGAATCACTTACTTTTTGAGTATCATTCCAGTACCAACTTTACATTAAAGTGTCATTTTGGAAGTATCATTCAAGAGTAGAACCAAAAACTTTACATTAAAGTATCATTCAGTAGTCACAAACTTTACATCAAGTTCAATCCGTAACTTGCTGAATTCTTGGATTTGACCAGCTTCCACTGGTGGAACTGTCCACATGTATCAATTTTGGGAATAAAAAGAGTTAAAAGAGCCTGGTCAGACTATATGGATTGTGCATCCTGGCTTGGCTCTATACTGGCAGTAAAAGCCAAATCATTATACGTATAGGTTATAATAGGGTAAGTGTTAAAACAAATTGGTAAACAATAACATGTAAACACAGCAGATATTTTGATAATGTTTTATTTCACATCCACTATACTGAAACATATACACAAATGGTATGTAAGGTATATAAAAATAATGTTGATACACTGGATAATGAGGGATGGCATTCATGAAAACAACATGAAATCTAATGTACAAATGTAATATGTAATGAGAAATGATGTATGACTGTTGATCTATGTCCGATTTTCAAATTTGATGATTTTAGGCTTTTTAACCTCAGTGAAGCTCCTTTAATAGTTCACATATCTATTGAGTTACTTTACAGCAAAACCATGTTAAGCCAACCTGAAAACTTACAATTACTTCAAATATGAAATGCTGAAGTTTGCATTTGAACATTGTACAAAGAAACATTAAACATGGTCGTAAGTTTTGAAGATCGTTTTTCCTTGTGAACAAAAATGCTGAGTACATTGTAATTTATTCAACTAGACAAATCAACATTCTGGATATAGGCATTACAACCATACAGATTCTTGCATATCACACATTTAACACTAAAGCTAAAAGCTAAAAAGAAAAAATGTTGACATTGAAAACAATGGCTAAAAAAAATCACACTATAAAGGAAAATTCCTAAAATCTGACTTGAAATAACATATAACACTTTAGTTAGGTGGGTTAGTCAATAATGTAAACCATAGAAAAAATGTTTTGAAAGGAAATATATTTTTTTTTTTTTTTTTTTTGAGGCCCCATCTGGGTAACCCCGTTTATTTACCCCGTAATAGGTATGAGGGGGTCGGGGTCATCCTCCATCATACCTTACATTGTTAATATACAATATACATGTTGCAAAATAATTATATTCATGTAAATATTGTCAAATACATCTACAGTATATATTTTGCATATAAATATAAACAACATACATACAATAAACCCATCTATTTTCCAAAAATATTTTACCAATAAAAATTACTACTTATTAATAAACAATTAAACAATCTGTTACGAGGTAAAGTTTTGTTTCACATATTAAGTGTAGTTTAAGCAATTAAGGATCTTATAATTGACCATCTATTATTTTCATCATCTGTCAAATGTGTATTTCTATAGATATTCCATGCTAATTTCAAACTATTTTTAAAACCAATACATGTAGGTAAAAAGTTTTTTCTCTTAGACAAATAAATATATCTTTTCAATTCTAGAAACAATATGTCATATTTAAAATCATCTTTATTTTCTGTACCTAATATGAATGATTTACAACAAAGAACATCGTCAAAATTATGTAAGTTTTCTCTAAGGTATTGAAATAGGCTTTGAATTTTCTGACATTCCCAAAATAAATGTAAAAGTGTTTCTTCACAGCATTTACAAAAAGTACACATTTTATTATCAACAATTTTCATTTTAAACAAAAGTGAGTTTGTAGCTAAAGTTCTATGAATAATTCTTGTTTGGAACCACTGAATATATGAATCTTTAGAACATTTGAAAACATAACTATATATTAACTGCCAATTAATGCTATTATCTTTAAAACATGACTTTGTGTTCCACCTTTCTTGACTTGTAGGTATGTCTGAATTTTAAGCTATAATTTCATAAACATATTTCTTATTGTTATTCATAGTTAAAATGGGTTTAACATAACAATTTATTATAGGATATTGAACATTAGGCAACTTGTTACTTATAAAAATATTTAACTTTTGCATGTACATTTTTATTGCCTGTTTTGAACTATGATACTGTAAAAAGTTCACAGGTTTACCTGTGACCTGTTCTAAATATATCGAATCTACAAAGTTACCCTGTTCATTTATAATATCTTTTACAAATCTTAAAATTTTATTATATAATGTCTGAATGTAAATACATCTATTTCCTGCTAAAAAGTTGTGATTGTAAAAAAAGTGGCTTATGTAATACTTGCTCTATATTATCTATATAAAGTTTATCTACAAACACCATATAAGCTTTGAAAACATCAATCCAGAAAGAATTTGTTATTTTACTAATAATCAAATTACAAAACATCTTTCCAGTGTTAAACATTTTATCAATATTAAACAATGTGTTTACTAGCTTATAACATTTACTTTTGCTATTACTAACATATCTTTTAAACCATTTTATCTTTAAACTATTTATATAACTATAAATATCAACCATGTTTAAACCACCTTCTATGTATGTTTTAATAAGTACTGATTGTTTTATTTTTGCCTTGCCTTCCCAAATGAAATCATAAAATAAGTCATTAAGTGTTTTCAAAAATACAGTATTTGGTGTTGGTAGGCTTGTGAAACAATGAGTAAATAAAGGAAGCAATATTGACTTAATAACAGCAATTTTTCCTATTGGAGTTAATATTCTCTTTTTCCAGTGAATGATACTATTTTTTACTTTTTGAAGTTTTTCATTAAAATTTAAGTCAATCATTTTTTCTAAATCAACATCAAATATTAAACCTAACAATTTGAACTGAGTATCACCCCAAGTTAATTTCCATCTTGTCTTAATTGACCTAGTACTATATTTTAGAGAGCCTATCCAAATAACCTTAGTTTTGTCAAAATTTATCTTTAATCCAGAAATTTCTGTAAACTTACTTAATAACTTTAAAGCAGTATTTAGAGATTTTTCTGAACCATCTAATAGAAGTGATGAAAATGAAAGGAAATATTTGATTTCTGAAAACACGTGAAATGATGTATAACTATGTTTACTAAATGCAGATAAAAATATAATAAAATACAAAAAAAGATTAAGAAAAATAATACTGAAAGTAGAATTTGAACACAATTCTTAATAAAATGTAGACTAAAAATGTTTTTTTTTATCTAAAAAAGAAGAAAACGAACATCTGTTCACCTAACAGAAAAAATATTCTTTTATTAAATTCATCATATTTTCTTAGTTTTTTTTTTCACTCAAGAGATATCTCTTGTAGTTTTAGAGTTATTTTACGGACAAGATTTTTTTGAAAGGGGCGATAATTAAAAAAATGGGCAAAACAGAGTTATGTTTTTTTTACTGCACTTTAACTCCATGAGATCTATCTACCAACAAAGTTTCATGTTGATATCTCTTATAATTTTAGAGTAATATCCCAGACAAAGTTCATAAAGTAAAAATAAACAAAGGGCAATTACTCCAAAATTAGGCAAGGCAGAGTTATGATTCTTGTGCACTGCACATTTACTCATTGGGATATATCTACCTACAAAGTTTCATGTTGATATCTCTTATAGTTTTACAGCTATGTCATGGACAAGATTTCTCTAAAAGGGTAGATAATTAAAAAATGAGGCTTAACAAAGTTATGGTTCTTTTGCACTGCACTTCTACTCAATGAGATCTATCTACCTACAATGTTTCATCTTGATATCGCTTATATAGTTTTAGAGTTATGTTCCGGACAAAGTTCAAAGTGTTAAAATTAACAAAGGGCAATTACTCCAGAAATAGGCAAAAAAGAGTTTTGGTTCTTGTGCACTGCACATTTATTCATTGAGATCTATTTACCTACAAAATTTCATGTTGATATCTCTCTCTTATAGTTTTAGCGCTATGTCCCGGACAAATTTTTTCTAAAAGGGGACAAAATTCAAAAACCGGGCAAAATAGAGTTATGGTTTTTGTGCACTGCACATCTACCTATTGATATCTATTCACCTGCAAAGTTTCATGTCGATATCTCTTGACTTGAGCTACAGATCAATCCTGTAAAGTTTCATTGAAATTGCATTAGTTGTATAAGAGAAGTAGTCCGGACAAACTTTAAAAATAAAAATTATTAAAGGGCCATAACTCTGCCAAAAAATCATTGAACCGGAAAATGCTGACAATATGCACAACAAGACTTGGTACTGATCATTCCTGTAAAGTTTGGATGAAATTGCACCAGTAGTTTATGAGGAGTAGTCCGGACAAGCTTTTGTGTATCTGGCAACACACAGAAAAACACACCTTTTTATCAAAGGGCCATAACTCGGCCAAAAATCAATCAACCGGAAAACCCGTGCAATATGCGAAAGGACATGAGCTACAGATCAATCCTGTAAAGTTTCATTGAAATTGCATTAGTGGTATAAGAGAAGTAGTCAGGACAAACTTTAAAATTAAAATTATTAAAGGGCCATAACTCTGACAAAAATCATTGAACCGGAAAATGCTGACAATATGCACAACTAGACTTGGTACTGATCATTTCTGTAAAGTTTGGATGAAATTGCACCAGTAGTTTATGAGGAGTAGTCCGGACAAGTTTTGTGACGGACAGACAGACGGACAGACAGACGACGGAGAAGTGATCCCTATATGTCGCCACTACTCCGTAGAGGCGACACAAAAATCAGGCAAAATAGAGTTATGGTTCTTTGACACTGCACTCCCCCTTAATGCCCTCTACCACTGTATGAAGTTTTAACAAATTATCTACGAGGGTTTTCAAGTTATGCTCCGGACAAAACAACGGACGGACAGACGGACAGACAGAAGGACATACGGACAAGGTGGCGACTATATGCAACAGTGATACCAGCTGACTACATTATCTAGTATCTATACATCATATTTTTTAATGTTTCGATCTTTTCTTAAACATAAAAAAAAACTTAAGTAAGTGAACAACGTAAGTTTGGTAAAATAAAATCATCGTGTTTTGAGACGTTGTTCAATTAAAGAAATTGTCGATGACATATGCCAACCAGGGCGACCACAAAAGTTCATCGTGATCAGGCGAGCTATAAACTTAGAAAAGTGTCAGTATAAAATGTAGGTATGAAGATAATTGAAACCCGACTAACTTGTATCTTACACCCCTCTCTGGATAAACGCCAGACCATCAAGACTACGTACATGTAAGTTGTAACTGCTGATGAAATTAAAAACAGAAATGTGACATTGATATTAAACTATGATGTCATACCTTTTCTGATCAGCCCAGACAACTGAATATCAAATTGTTTTCAAATTATACTACATGTATTAGGATGGATATATTGTTGACTGAACAACATTAAACATTTGACAATCAAGATGTTTATATTATCTATACACGCGACTTGACTTCTATATTCAATAAAAGAAAGTATCATACAATCTGCTTCTTATGATTTGCAATACTAGTACTTGCCTAATGCATTTGGTTATAATTTGCATAAGCATTAAAACATGTACAGATAAATACTATATAACCTGTCAAAAACGTTTTTTTTTGTTGTTGTTGTTACATTGCACCAACACATTAGAAGTCATATGGCGCCTTTCAAGCTTTTCTTGTGGAGGAAGACCTTCGGTGCCCCTCCCCGCCCGTGCATTATAGGCACCGGAGTAGAACCAGCAACATCCTGTAAGCTAGCTGAGCATCATCCTCACAAGAAAGAATCCAGTCTCTAGAGGGATTCGAACCTACAGCGGTGAGGGGAAAGGTTTGAAGCGACATACGCCCCGTCAACAGAAGGCTAATGCACATTTTATCGTGCACTGATACATGCAGAAGCACGATGACGCATTTAAAGACTCAACATTGTGGGCTTGGGATTCAAAAGATCTTATTTGGTTTAAACATATTTATTTAAGCTCGGTTGCGAAACAAGTTCTTGCAACTTATATTAAGATTTCTCTTTCGAGTCCACTTCCTGGAACCAACCAGTACTGGTGTCATATGGTCGTGACCCGAGTAGGGCTCGAACCCATGATCCCTGGGTTGAGAGGCAGACACCTTAACCAATATGCCACCGCTCCCCTTCAAAAGGTCTGAGGTCTTCTGCAGATGTTAATGCACACATACTGTTATTATTGCACAAAAGTATACGTCTTAATCGATTATTTTGTTACGGTTTCTGTATATCGTATAATGATGCGTTAGTTCCAGCAACTACCGGCACCTACATTATTATTATTATTATTAATAATAATAATAATGATAAACTCTTTTTTTTAACGAAGGTAACTTATTAAGAAAATACATCAAAGCATTTAGATACAACACACATATAATGCAAAATCTTATTTTCACAAGGCCTTCAATAAAACATAAACATAACAATGGACATATTCAAGCAATTATAAAGATTACAACATTCAGTAAATCTTAATCAACAAAGAAGACAGACATAATATTACATTATAGTATAGGTAAATCTAAACAATTTAAGACTTGAAAAACTTCTTATTTTTAAAGGAATAGTGTTCCATAACTCCATACTAGAATAATAAAAGGTACGTTTCAAATAATTTGTTTTAGGTCGTTTATGCATATAAATGTCTTTTTATGTGTTGATCTTAGTAAGTAAGTTTTATTTTGAGCTAACGGAATTAGATTAGAAATATATGCTGGCGTTAATTTATTCATCGCTTTATATACCATAATTCCAGGAAAGTATTTACATCTAGATGGAAAAGATAACCATTTCATATTTTGAAACATTTCAAGAGAAGTTGTTTTTACGGGTTTATTTAAAATAATTCTGGCGTTTTTTTGTAATTTTGTTATTCTATTTAGATCTGATTTGTTACATTGGGACCAAATAATACATCCATAATCAAAAGTAGGGACAATGTAAGCGTTATAAAATAATTGTTTCATTTCAGGTGTAAGAAATATTTGAATTCTTTACAGCAGAGATATTTTAGAAGCAAGCTTAGAACACGTTTTGTCAATATGTGTTTACCAAGATAGACAGTTATCAATGTGCAATCCAAGTAGCTTTTGACAATGAACATTATTTATACTCGAATTCTCAATATGCAGAGAAAGTTTGTTTATGTTATTTGTTTTACATTTTTATCCAATTATCATGCACGTTGTATTTTCTGGATTAATGGCCATGTTATTGAGAGTGCACCATTCCTGTATTTTCAGTAAGTCTAGCTGCAACTCAGACTGTATATTACTCAAACTTTGGTCAGCTATGTGTAATGTTGAATCGTCTACATACATATCAATGTCTGAATTCATAGTGACTGATATATCATTTACATATAAAAGAAGCAGTATAGGACCTGAGATTGAGCCCAGTGGCACATCTGATATAACCGTAAGCTTTCAGATTTATCATTGTTGACTTTTACAATTTGCTCTCTGTTAGAGAGATATGACCGGAACAATTGTAAAGAGTTTGCAGGAAAATGATAAAGTTTTAATTTATGAATCGGTATATTATGGTCAACTAAAATAAAGGCTTTTTTAAAATCTAAATATACCGCACCTATTATATTTCCATCATCAATATTCGTAAGCCAAGCATCTATAGCTGATCAAAGCCGTTTGACAAGAATGATGTCTCCGGAAACCCGACTGGTGTTCATTAATGCTATTGGTATACTGAAGATAATTATTTAGCTGATTTGCAACATGCCTTTCAAGTATTTTTGAAATGGTTGGGAGAATAGATATTGGCCTATAATTATTGGGGTTTGACTTATCTCCCCCCTTGTGTTAAGGTATAACACGTGCTTGGGAATATACTTAGTGAAATACTCTTATTAATAATTGAAGTTATTGCTCTCGTTATAGATTCTTTACATAGTTTTAATATATTTGGACCAATTTCATCAATGCCAGAAGATTTATTTTTATCAAGGTTGTCAATATATCTGTTTACTTCAAATGTGGTTATGAAATCAATGTCAAATTGCTTATGTTTAAGTTTATGATCTAGAAAATCTTTTAAATACGAACAATTGTTAACATTAAAATTAGATTTCTTAATTAGTTTTGAAATTTCTGTAAAATGTTTATTTAAGGCATTTGCAACATTCACATTTCCTTCAAATAGAACATCATTAATGTTTAAAGTGATTGGTAAAGACGTTTGCTGCTTATTCTCATTTGAAATGTCTTTAAAATTTTGCCATAAATATTTTCAATCTCTGGAATTTTCAACTGCCTTGTTATAGAACATCTACTAACTCTTTTTAATAACAGCCTGACATTTATTTCTCCATAACTTATAATTAATCCAGTCTTTACGACTTTACCTCTTTAATTGCGGCCTCTTTAATTTCGTCAGAGTACTAATCTGGTTGTTTTAATACGCTTTACTTTTACAGGCGCATATTTGTTAAATAACGCTTCAAATCATATTGTATAGAACATAAAGTGAGCTTTTTGGCTCTGCAATAGTTTCAATTATATCAAAATTAATAGCATTCAAATCATTTTTAAATACTTGTTCAATAAAATTCTTGGTATAATTTATCGTTTTATGCGAGAAAACATTTGCCTCCCTACTTGTAACAAAATGTATTGTAAACGACAATGGATAGTGATCGCTTAAGCTTAAATTAGAGATGCTCACATCATAAATATGGCTATGGGAAGATACGTATAAATGGTCAATTATAGTAGATGTATCTTTAGTTACTCTAGTAGGAGATTGGATTAATTGCTCGAGGCCAAAATCTTGAACAATATGCGCCCATTTGCTATTATTAAAATTATTAGGGTATGAATAGTTATCTCCAGTTACATACAAATCTAGATTATTCAATTCTGCAGTAATTAATTTCCGCTCACTGAAATAAATCCAAGACTAGTTACTGTTAGGTGGCCTGTATAAGATATTTCACAATACAGATTTATTGTGTGAAAAAATAACCTGTAACCAAACAGATTCCACATTTTGCGATTCTATGTCATTTCGCCTTCTATAAGAAACAGTATCTTTAATATATATTACAATTCCACCGCCACCCTTTAAGACCCTGTCTCTCCATTATCAATTTTGAGATCCTTATCTTTTACTGAATCACATAAAATGTTTCGCATAAACCAAAAATATCTGGGGCTTTTGATTCATTAAGTATCATACGTATTTCGGGCATAAGATCTTGTACATTTAGAAAGCTTATATGCAACCCTTTAGTGCTGAAATTAAATGTTACACAATTACTAACAGGTCCATTAAAAGCAGTTTTAACCGACAAACAGTTTGTGTCATTATGTGAGGAAGTAAGGTTAAAATTATCATAAAGATCTAAACACTTTGAATTATTGTTTGATATAGAATGATTTAGGTTTTTGAATTGACATTCACAAGCTAATTTATCACAAGTTTTGCACAGTGCTGAAAAAATATTAAATTTGTTAATACATTCATATGAGAGATTATGTCTGTCTGCATGAACCTACCATCTCCCGCCTCGTCTGCACTCTCTTGTTAACTACAAATATTACAGTGAATAAAGTCATTCAATCTGACCTTGAAGTTTTCATTTGTGTTTGGTCCCAAGAAGGGTCGTCTTTGACCATGTCCATTTGAATCACGTTCCTTTATTATTGGAAGTGTTTTGTTGATGACAGCTACTAAAGTACTTGCTCCTTTAGAACCTGGATGAATTCCATCTCGACTGTAGTAATATTTTGCTGTTCGGCCATCCCCATAGACGAAAGATGGATAGCAGTTAATTAATGTAGCCTTGGTATCTTCACAAACATTCTTAAGTACGCCGTTAGTTGGTTCCACATCTGTATCACGGCCTGGACAAAGAGAACACAGATAGATAGCACATTTATCACGCATTGAAGCAACCGTAACTTTGAGTTCTTTGTAAACTTCATCAACGGAACCGTCGTTTGCCGCATCATTTCCACCAACGTAAATAACAATGTTTTTGTCTTCACGCAAATCATATTTGCGAAGACGAAAACACACATCACTTGTCTACTCCCCTGGACATGTTAGCACATCAACATCGTTTTTGAGACCTCGTGTATGAATACCTTTCAGAATAGAATCCCCGACAATAAGAGTTTTCCATCTACTGGACCTTTTGGATTTGGTTGGTGAATCTGAATCATTAATTTTGTTAACGGAAGGCTCTATTTATTTCACATGTGTTTGGTTTGTGTCCTGTATCTGGTCTTCTGCTGATACTGGTTGTAGAGTATCTATTGAGCAATTCATTTCTAGGGAATAATCATGGGATTGATGAGGAGATTTATTTTCCATGCTACTTTTCTTATTACGAGCGGTTCTGTTAGTAGGAACATTTGATTTTGACCGAAGATGATCTGAAATAGACTGTAGCCTTTGAAACAGACAGGAATTTACCAAAGAAATTTGTTCTTTGATTACCTCCGTGTTGTTTTTTATATGTTCGACTTCCCCATTCAATTCATTAGAATTTACCTGCCTCTGAGATTTCAGTCTAATCAAAGCATCTTTTATTTCACCTATCTGTGAAGCCGTCTTTGTTATGTGATTGTTTAGCTCTCTACGCATATTAAGGATAGAGGAAGAAATGTCCTTTGACATATCTTTGATTGATTTGAATTGTCATCGGTCAACAATTTCTCTTTCAGTATAGGTTGGTTTCTATCATTATTCACTTCGTGAGGGTGTAGTGATCGTGATCGCCGTCAGTATCATTTGAACATTCTTCAGAAGTATTTGTTGATTTGCTTGACAAAATTAACAGTTAAATGTTTTCATGGATTTCTTTAGCAGATGTATATTGGCTTTTAAATGATCTTCGAGTATTTTTAGTATTTCTGGTAAGTCTTTTTCAGAGAACACGTTTTGTTGTTTCCCATTTATCAAACATGACGACTTGGAATGGTACATATTTAAAGTGTATATCCCTTGTCTTCCGGATGTAATTTTATATTTTGTTTCAACAAGATTGCCTTGTTTTTCATGTACAAGAATTTTCTGGCATTTTCAGTATTTTTTCAGAACTGAAGAATGTATCTACAGATTGTTTCAAAAGTTCGTACATATCCGTATTGAGAATTATTCTAAGACCTCCAGCAGTTTCTATTAATGATACATCTTCTCGCTCTGTTGCATGTAGTCTCTTTTTCAATGACTTCATTACATTAAAATCATAGTCTCTCCATTCATACCGATCGGATCCATGTTCTTTGCTCTTTTCAGACGTCTCCGCTTCTTCTGTTATTGCGCGAAATTCATAATCTCACTTTTTTTTAAGATTCCGACAACAGAAAATTATCTAAATTATATCAACATGGCCAGAAATTTAATCTGATTTTGTCTATTATTTTTTTTTGTCTAAAACTGTTCGTTTGAAAAATAATTACTTTCAGTATTAAAAAGTTTGACGCTCCGACGCTTTAAAACATTGCATTGTGCTTCTTTGTTTTTATGTGCATGTCTAGATAAACTTAGTTGGACATGGAGGTGCCCGTTACTCAACTTTTGACAATATTGAATTTTTTATACGGTTTTGTTTCGTCTCAACGTTCTCTATACAATGACATACTTTCCTTATTGTAGAATGAACCATAAAATGATTATTTGCAATACATGTAACTCACTTTCTCACGTCAAATTTAATTCTACAAACTAATAACTTTATGTCCAATCAAATGTGCCTATTTTGTGTACCACGTGACTATGTCATGGCTGCACATTTTAGGGGGCAATGCACAGTTTTTAAGGCTTTTGGCAAACAACTGACTGCGCCACAATCAAAACCTAACACAACAGTCTGTAATCACACACCTTAAATAAATATATTATATTTAACATATACATACATGTATGTATCTCACAGCAAAAAAAATAAAAATACATGTCCACCTTCTAGTTTTCTGGCACATAGCCCTGTGTTTTTCATTGTTGATAAAAAGAGTGGATTAGTCCTATTCGCAAAATAACAAAAATATATTAACGTCAAAAAATTTAATCACAAGCTATAGTGTTTCTTTCTTCTTAAACAATGCACAATCTGAAAATAACATCCAAACGGGGAGTCATTCAACTACTTTTTTCACTATTCTAAGTCTTCTGCATACCCTTTAAATAGAAGAGCTGATTCACCGGCTAGCTCCAAAAACCACACATTCGCATCCGACAGGTACTCTCTCAAAAAATGCAAGGGTCAATGTAGTCTGGTTCCATGAATACTATTCTGCGATGACGTAGTAAGCCAGACTAGGGTCAACGCCACTAAATTCAATTTTACTAAATAACTGAAACACAATACTAGTCATTGAAATATAATTACTATAAATATTTAGAACATCAAATATCCACTTCAATTTCAAAACTGTCTCTTATTTGTAAAACCCTGGCCAATTCGAAACTAAACGACCGAAACTGTTTACCAGTTGCCTCCTTATCTGGACAGGAAAAATCAAATATTTGAAAAACTTCCAGTGATTTGTTTTATGATTATGTAAGTATTTTACCTGGCTCATATATACATAAATTATCTGATAGTTTCTATAACATGACCATCATATATTCTTATTAGTTTGACTTGAATTGAAACGTATGTTAACACATTTTTTTCATTTCGGATGATCACCATTTCGGACAAACACGAATTATTGATATAGGCTGAAGGCCAAAGACAAAATTATATAGTTGAAGAGTGTAATTAAAGAAGAAAGTGTAAAAAATAAAACCCATTATGCAGTGCATTAAATAACAGGCCACTTTATGTTTTGTTTCAGGATTCTGCTGTGTGATCTCCCAGTTGAAATTTTGATACTAATATTTCACTTCATAGAAATACAGGACCTTTTAAAAAGTGTTAATAAAGTATGTAAATTGTTTTAATGTATCACATAAACGAAATCAGTGTTGTGGACTCGTGTAATATTTCCATATCAAGTGGAGGTTTCCTGTGAAGATTTAAGGGTCATTCTAACTCATTCAAGTCGGATAGTGGACTTGTCATTGCCATGTACTGTGTTTCATAGTTCAGTGCCAGAAATAGACTGCATATTTGCACAAACTAACTTCCGGAATTTAGATTTTTTAAACTTGAGTGAATCTCCTATTTCAACTTTATGCTTTCTATTAAGTTCTCCAAACTTAACAATTATAAAAATGTATAGATCTTTCCGACTGTAATCTTCTGGTTGGTGAAAATTTCAAGGTGCTTGATAAATGTGTTCATACTGAGAAATTATACCTCAAACAATGCACTGCACAATCAACCCTTGCAAAATATGTTTTAATAAACCAATGATCACTGTAGATGCCTGTTATGTTCCAATTGACATTAAACATTGTAAAAGCATACTGCAAAACGTGCACGGGCATTTAGTTTATTTAAATATAACCTTGCACAGCTCCATTAGTGAAATTGGATTTAAAGATCATATCTTAAACTGTTTTCTTGACACGTATATCAAACTTTATATACATGAGTAGGTTGAATCTACGAGAAGCCCTCAATCTTCTAGATGAATATGACAGTGATATTGATAGTGACTATGTAGATTCTCAGCACCATCTTACAAATACTGATACTGATGTAAATTTTGAAGCCAATCATGATATTTTTACAAAACACTTGTATGATATGGATGCATTACCAACCTCGTTTGTTGAAGAAATTAAGAGCACTGATAACACTCTTGAGATAGATAACATAACAGAACCATATAGAAACATTAGTGATATATGATTTATAGTACAAATGTTGCAACTGTAACAACAGATGAAGAAACCACACACAAGTCTGGTCAAATGCAAGAGGAGAAATCAAATGAAATTCCACATGAAGCACATTCTATTCATTTTATTGACACAGTTTCAGATACAAGAGTAAAACATAGTTTTCCCCCAACCCAATGTTGATTCAGATAACAATAATATGGTTACAATCCACTTATATGATGCAAATTTATTGTCCCCGTCTTTTGTTGAAGAAATGGTAAAAGCGGGTAAAATCCTGGAAATAAGTGTCGAAGATACATAAATTGATATAAATAATAATGATAACTGTAGCTCTGGAACAGAAGAAGCAATAATGAGAACAGAAACTACTAGTAATACATACAATGATGAAGATGAGATTACTGACAATAATGCAGATACAGTTGAATAAGATGTTCCAAGGAATGAAGAATCTAAGAGAAGTAGAAAAATATTAAAAGACACGAGCAGAGGGCAAATAGAAATAAGAAAACGTAGACGTCAAGCAGGAAAGGCTTATGTAAGTTCTAGAGGAAAACAAATGCAGAAGAAAGTAAGCAAAATTCATAAAGACTGTAAAGGGAATTGCAGATACAAATGCGCAAAAATATTCAACAGCGATGATGTGGTAAATCTACATACTGAATTCTTGTTGACTCTAAATGATGATCAAAATACATACATTATGCAAAAAGAACAGAAAGAGTTACAAAGCTAAGTCACATGCAAAATTCTAGAAGTACACATTTCTCTATTTTGTTAACAGGGTGAAAAATATCGTGTGTGTTAGGACTTTTATTTTGGTGTTCTGGGTGTTGACGACAGTCGCGTCAGAAATTATGACAGTAAAATAGATAAAGGAGATGGTACACAATACAGGGAATGCGCGGGCGATCTACGAGACAGTTGACGTCTTAGCATGATATAAACTTTGTAATTGAGCACATATCATCATTTATCAGAGTTCCTTCTCATTAATGTCGGAGTCAGAGCCAAAATGAATATCTTGAAGGTGGACAATCAGTTACAAAAATGTACGAGATGTACACAGAGAAATGTATAGAAAACCGCATGAAAGTTTTAAAGTTATCTATGTATAGAAAAATATTTAACACAAATTTCAATATATCATTTCATATTCCTAAAAATGATTGGTGTGATCTTTGTGAAAAAAATGAACATAAAAGAAAAAGATGGCATGACAGATTATTTGTTTAAGACAAAGTATAAACATCACATCACCGACAATGAAGCAACGTAAACGTGAACGAGATATAGACAGACATGAATATCATGGTAATATAACCGCTGTCATTTGTTTTGACTTACAGAATGTTATTACGCTGCCCCGAGCAGATTTGAAAATCTTTTTTACATAAGGAAATTAAATGTTTTCAATTTAACTGCACATTGTTCAATTGACAAAGACGTTTATAATGCCTTGTGGGTAGAAGCTGACACCGGTAGAGGGGCAAACGAAATAGCTAGCTCCTTAATTTGTATTGTAAACGAAATAAAATGGAAACATCCAATATCCAGTCTTATATTTTGTAGTCTGATTCTTGCGTCCTGCAAAATAGAAATTCGGCAATGACATTTGCACTAAAAAGATTTATGATAGATAATGATATTCATAACATTACACAGAAATTCTGTTGCCCAGGTCATTCGCAGATACAAGAGGTACATAATGTACATAGAAGTATAGAAAAGGTATTGAAAGTGAAAGAAGTTTACAGTCCGATGTCGCTTGTTCGTGCTCTAAAATGTGTGAGGCGTAAAACACCCTTTGAAATCATCCAGATGCGTAAACATCATTTTTACGATTTTCAAAAAGCGATAAACGGTTTAAAGTTTGTCAACATGCCATACACTAAGGTAAAGTGCTTAAGATATGAAAAAGAAAATCACTTTGACATTCAGTTTAAAACAGATTTCACCGGTACTGAATTTAAAACCGGAACTGTGTTTCGAAAAATGTTGACATGCACAAGCATGTCATGTACTTACCTTGCTGTTCCAAATCAGTTGAAAAAGTGTCCAATCATATCACTTGAAAAGAGGAAAGGTCTGGAAAGTATGTTAGACTATATGCGTACTATTGATGTACAATACTACAAGGCCATGAAAGTGTGTGTGTAGAAAAAAGTGCTACAGTAGACTGCGCAACACCCAAAGAAGGACACACCCATAAATAGAAAATTATAGGAATATTGCGATAAGACGGACAAACGCTTACGTAGTAATATTCTATATAAAACATTAGATAACTATAAACAGTAGTTCTTCACATTGAAGCGTTATATGTTTTTGTTGTTGCTTGTCTCAACCAATGTTATTAATATATATGATGATATACAAGACATTCTAGAATAGATAAGAAGTTTGGTAGATAATATTTTAAATCATATCCGAAAACTGTGAAACATATTATTCTTATTATCTGCTTTACAAACTTAGTTTTGTATTTCTAAGCGTACAGTATACAATGTAGTTGAATAACAATACATTTACCACGTACAAAAAGGCATGTTGTATTTTAACTTTATTTTATATGTTCGTTACATTGTTTTAAAACTAGTTGTTTGTAACTAGTTTACGGTTTCACGTGAGATAAAATGCAAAATAGCATTTAAATAGTGGACAGATTTTTTATTATACAGTATAATGAGCATATTAATAAAATGTTTTCAAGGGCATAATCTTTAAATTACAGTTAATTTTATTTTAAGAGTTAAACTGTTAAATTTTCATTTTATAAAGGTTTGTCAAGCAGGCGTATTTTGTATTTTGAAAAAGTGTATAAAATTAAATAAAAAAATACTTGGAAATCATTCTTAATTATCTTTTTCTAGCCGAATATTGAGACACTTCGTTACTTTTGCCTTCAATGTTTCATCAATAATCCCGTAACACTATAAATGCTTTCAGAAATAACAGATTGTTTCCTAAATATCTTGCGCAAAAACCCGTATCTCCATATGGGCTTTAGAACTAAGAATATACATGTGTTTTCTTATTAACGACGAAATTCGGAAACAATAATTTTAAGATTTCAGCTTTATGTTTTTATATATAATTACAAAATTTGGTATACAAGTAGATTATACAGTTTTACAAATACACAGTGAATTTCTTTTATATGTTTCAAACCATAACAAAGTTATTACAGTTCAAAGTTTCAAATGCGATTTTCTCAAAATAAGAAAAAAATGACATACGGGTTTGTAGAATTAAGCCAACGCAGGGTGATCCAGGTTTTGACCCCAAATGCATGATTTATATAAATTTTGTAGAATGCTACATGCAAAATATCTAAGTTTTGGGCATTGCATTTTTAGACAAGATTTTAAAGACATTTTTACTTCATAGCAAGTCTATGAGCTAAGTGACCCCCATCAAGGGCAGGGCCGTTTTTGACCCAAAGGGAAGGACTTACATACCTTTTTTATAGATGCCCACTAGCAATGTTTCATACAAATTCATTGGGCTATGTAATTTCAGAGATTTTTGAGACATTTTTCTTTACAAGTTTATGTAAAATATGTGACACCCCAGGATGGGACCATTTTTGACCCCATAGGCATGGCTAATGTAACTTTTGTAAAGGTTTACTATGCCAAATATCTGAATTCTTGACATTGTAGTTTCACAAAAGAAGACTTAATGTATTTTCCTTTACAAGTCTATATAAGGTGACCTCAATGTCAGGCCCGATTTTGACTCCATTTATAAGAGCTCAAATTGATGCTACATGCCAAATATCTAAGATATTCGCATTGTAGTTTCTGAGAATTAGTCTTTTACGTAGCCTAAAAGTGATGCTACATGCCAAATATCTGATATCTTGGCATTGTAGTTTCTGAGCATATTTTAAGTTATTTCTACAATTACATTGTATACAAGTCTTATATAAATAAAGTAACCCGCTTGGTACAGCCAGTTTAAACATCCTGCAACAACGGCAGCAGCCAGAGAAACTGTTTCTCAGTTAAATTAATATATGTACAACTGCGTGCACACATTTATGCAAGAATAACCCAAATAAAAATATTGAGAAATTTTCAAAATTTATTTCAAACATCATTTTATCATTATGAAGTTGATAAATGAAAAACAAAACAATCACAAATTGCAACAATTTAAATTATTTACAATTAATTTTTTTATACATACATACATACATACATACATACATACATACATACATAGTAAAATTGGAACCTTTTAAGGTCACTTAGAAAGCACATGTATCTTTATAACTTACAATTCATGCAAATGTACACACTAAATACATATATTTTCTAAATTCTCTAATTCACTTATTATTCATAATCTTAGACATCATGAAGTGATATGGTTTATTTTTAAATTTTTTTTGGCATCATTCAAACTTTACCATTAACCTCCTGAATTTCTTAAATGGACATTACCAGCTTCCGTTTGAGTTATTGACTATTATACATTTTTGGGTATATCAAGAAAAAATAATTGAAGCTTGTCAGACAACAGTATTGCGCCTGACCAGACTGTGTTGATGTGCAGGCTGGCCTAGCCCTATACTGGTGACAAAGGTTAATCACTTACAGCTTCAGGTACGTGTAGGTAAGGTTTAACAAAATTAGATTATAATTACATCAGGTCCAAAGTAAAGCCACTCTATCCAAGCTGGCTATAAAAGTATCAAAATTTTGGCCTTCGGCTGGAAGGAAAGATGTACAGAAAAGAAACATGTGATTACAATAGTGAAAGTTTGTTTGTATGGGTTTTTTTTGGCCAATTTTGATACATTATTATTTTTGATGATATCCCCCTATCCGGCTTTCCTGGATAACTAACCAGGAATTACAAATATTTCCCTTTGTGAGTACTTATTCCACGAGTTTCTGACTCAGCAATGAGAGACAAATGACCATTAGACTCAATGTCTCGAGATCAATTGCTAAGAAATTTCGCCTAGCCAGAGGATGGAAGCAATGCTCTCCCCATTGAGCTAAGCAAACGGACTCATTACAATAAAATATTAAAAATATAAATAAAAGATAACAATATCATAAACAACCATTGCATTATCGAGCAATCTACATGCCGTGAATCAGAATTTTTTTAAACAAAAATAGTAATCTGTAATGAAGAACAATGAAATCACAACATCATTCAAGCAGTTTTTCTATCATACCAACATATTCTTTTTTAATTTTTGATGATAGGTTCGGTTCCTTGATTAAATTAAAGGTGATGTCAAAACCTTTTATCTATCCATTCTGTTGACTGGAAATCAATCTTTCATGTAATTTTTTAATAATTCTTTGATTCTATCCCGAACCATTTCAAAGTCATCAACCCTGGGAATCTGAAAGAAAAAATAACAATTTACAAAATAAAATAAGGAAAAGAAAGTTCAACAAGAGGGCCCTGAATTGGGCTCACCATAGAAATTGGTCAAAAGGTCAAGGTATAGCCCCTTTTCACCCCAGAAGCACAATTAGAAAAGTGGGACAGCTAAATCTGAAAAAAATTGTACACTGACACCAAGGAAATTTTTGTGTAACATTATTTTAAAACTGAAATAAGAGGGTGCTTAACTGTGGTTAAGATGTTGTTTGGATGTAGTTGTTTTCCATTTTTAACTCTGGCAGCCATTTTATTAAACAGTTAAACCTGTCACTAAGTGAGAGGTGAGCTAATAAAAAGATGATAGAAAAAGAGAGGAAAAACAAACATTTGACCTAGCTGGGGATTGAACTGTCGACCTCGAATCCCTGGGACAGGGCAATTTTGACCCCAGCGGTTTTATTTCAACAAACATGATTGACATTCACTAGAACATGTTTTATGTCAAATATCAAAGTTTTTAGGTCTTAAGGATTTCCACAAGACGATTTTTTAAAATGTGTTTACGATATACATGTATATAGAAGGAAAATCTATTATCCCTGTGGCGGGGTCAATTTTGATTCTAGGGCATTTATTTGAACAAACTTGGTAGACATCATCTAGAAGATGTTTCATGCCAAATATCTAAGCTCTACCTTTTTTGGATTTTCACAAGAATTTTTTTTAGTTTTTTACTATATACATATTTGGAAAATATATGACCCCTGGGGCGGGGCAAATTTTGACCCTAAGGCTTTTATTAGAAAAAAAACTTGGTAGACATCCACTAGAAAATTTTGTATGTCAAATATCTAAGCTCTAGCTCTTTGGGATTGTCACAAGGAGATTGATTTTAGTTTTTACTATATACATATAAGGAATATCAATGACCCCTGGGGCGGGGCCAATTTTGATCCTAGGGCATTTATTTTAATAAACTTGGTAGACATCCACTAGAAGATGTTTCATGCAAATTATCTTATCTATAGTGCCTTTGGATTGTCACAAGAATATTTTTTTAGGTTTTTACTATATATATTAAAGGAAAATCAATGACCCCCTGAGGCGGGCCAATTTGACCCTAGGGATTTTATTTGATCAAACATGGTAGAAATCTACTAGAAGATGTTTCATGCCAAATATCTAAGCTCTACCTCTTTTAGATTTTCACAGGAGATTTTTTTTAAAGTTTTTATTATATACATATAAGGAAATCAATGACCCCTGGGGCGGGACCAATTTTGACCTCAGGACTTTTATTTGAACAAACTTGGTAGACATCTACTAGAAGATTTTTCATGCCAAATATCTAAGCTGTATCTCTTTCGGTTTTTTATAAGACGATTTTTAAGAGTTAAAAGAAAAATAGGTTGCCATGGCAACCAGAGTTCTTTATGGAATTTAATTCTTTGGACAAATTTGGTAGAGCTTCATGCAAGAAACATCACTGCAAAGTTTCAACAAATTTAGCCACGTGGTTTAGGAGGAGAAGTTGTTTAAAGAAATTGTTGACGCTTACACGGACGGACGAACAAACTGACGGACGGACGATGGCCGACGGACAATTGGCCAACACAAAAGCTCATCATGAGGACATTGTTCTCAGGTGAGCTAAAAACAGAAGTAATCAAACAAAAGCTATCCGGACAGCTTGCTTGAAGATTCAACAGTGATTAACTAACATAAGTAGCTAAACGTTTGTAAGGGAAACATAAATCTAATGATTGTACATGCAGGAGACATTATTTCAGGCACAAATAGGCGCCTACATAGAACCACCAGCGTTCCGTAAGCTTACTAGCTTGACAGCTTCCTCACTTGAAAAAAGTCACTGGTATGATGAAGTTGTTTGAAGCCACTCAGCCACAGAAGTAAAAAAAATCCAACCATGCGAAGTGACATAATCTTTAAAAACAAACACCCTATGCATTCAGTTGAGATATCAGTGTTACAAGTCTTAATTAATTGGTGGAAATTATAAATAGATAAGTTTTCATAGAATTAGACATTTGATTTGAAGTACCTGAAAACCATGTAATTAAAATGAATATGTATTTCATTTATCACATGAAATTGTAATATACAATATAGAAATTTGGCTTTATTAATTTACAAATTGTTTTCTAGCAACGACAATATAATTTTTAGAAACCATTCCCGAAAACGATGTTTAAGTTTGAGTGTTGGAAAGTAGAACACGAACATATAAGGAAGAATTAACCCACTGACATCGCAAAAAAAGTATTTTGATTTAATTATGTATGGGGAAATATCTCACAACATCGCATTAAAAATATCACAAATTAGTGAAAAAAAAATGTTTAGAATTTGTCCAAATATAAACTTTTATGAAGTTTACTCAAAGTTAAAGACCTGTTGACTGCAATATCTCCAAATTAATGGTTTAGTATCTGTTTTAATAGCAATTTTAACACCATTTATCATATCTAGTATATAGGTAGTTGATCCATCTAACTGACTTTCCTGGAGAAACTAACCAGTAATATAATTTCTCCACAAGAGACAAACTTCTTTTCAGACAATATTTCTCAATCAGCAGTGAAAGACAAATATGCTCAAATGAATTTATATCCGCCGCCAAGCACTGGTTATCACTAACACAACAACTGGAGACACAAGGCTTTATTCATTTTTTTATCATAACATAAACAGTAATATTCTTTGTACATGATAAAATTCCAGGGCAATAACAGAGGCCATAACAACTTTGTGTTATAGAGTATTATCTGGACATAGTAATGAGATGCAAATTGTCTTTTTGTATTGATGGTTCCCATAAAGTTGTGTTGAAGTCAATCCAGCAGTTGCAAAGAAATAGTATTATTGGTATATATGCATAATACATAACTAATCAAAAGCCATAACTGTTGAAGAGTCTGACTGGAGCAAGGCGATGATATGCTCATCTCATCTTGGTATTGAAGGTTCCCATAAAGTTTCGTAGAATTCCTGCTAGAAGTTGCAGGGAAATAGCACAGAAACGATTTTTGCCCTATATGCATAATGCATAACTAAGCAAGGGCCATAACTCTGAAGGATCATACTGGAACAAGGCATCAATATGCAGATTTCCTCTTGGTATCGATGGTTCCCATAAAGAATTATTGAATTCCTGCAAGCGGTTGGAAAAAGATAGCACGTAAACAATTACTGCTCTATATGCATACTGCATAACTAATCAAGGGCCATAACTATGTGTTGAAGGGTCCAACCAAAACAAGGCGACGATATGCGCATATCATTTTGGTATTGATGGTTCCCATAAAGTTTACATTGAGTTTCTGCGAAATAGCACAGAAATGATTATTGCTATATATGCAAACTGCATAACTAATCAAGGGCCATAACTCTGTCATAAAGGGTCAGACCCGAACAAGGCACATTATTGCACATCTAATCTTAGTATTAATGGTTCCGATAATGTTTTGTTGAATTCCTGCTAGTAGTTGCAGAGAAAAAGAGCGGAAACGATTATTGCTCTATATGTATATTAAAGGGCCATAACTCTGTGTTCAAGAGTCGAACCCGAACAAGGCAACGATATGCGTATCTCCTTTTGGTATTGATGGTTTTGTTGAATTCAAGCCATTAGTTGCAGAAAACTAGCGCGGAAACGAAATTCGGACGGACGGATGGACAGAAGGACAACGCTAAAACAATATCCCCCTCCCGATTCCATCGGCGGGGTATAATTAAAAAAATGGACGGGGACTGTAAGGAGAGAGTTTAGAATAAGAATCATACCTGATAGTTTTGATCAAGATACATTCCCAAATATATTCCTACTCCAAGCATAAGCTGTAATACAGAAACATACACTTATAATATCTAATCACATAATGATAGATTTCGAGCCAAAATTGGAATAAAAAGTTTTCAAAACATTATTTGTCATGGTTTAAAACCGCATTTAGAAGGTGCAAAACCAACCTAACCAAAAATTTTAACAACATTTGATATGCTTTAAGTTAAAATCAGCATAATTCCAAAAGAGAAAACAGAAAATCTGCCATTATATAGTAGTTTCGAAATCTCTCTAAAAATACAAACAACAGTTTAACAAATCATAATGTTGTTTTTAATGGATACTCAGCATTTCTGCCATCGGTATATACCTTTTTAATTTTTACTTCTGAATTCTTTCATTCTGGTTATTTCTAATACTATATGACGGTAGAGGACAATATTGGCATAAAAGATCAAGGAACACATCAAACACTCAGGGAAATGAATAAATTGCTTTGATTTTGACATTTGCCATAAATTGTGCACAAGAGAGTTATATTTATTTATTACATTATACAAAAATGTATTCAAAATATTTTATGACCAGCATATTTTTTTTATTTGTCTGGATTTTTACGGCACGTCAACACATAACTGGCCATATCGTGCCGAATGCTATAATAGGGTTAAAATGTTATGTAAAACTTTGTAAATAACAATAAAAATGAACCAGTTAGATCCTAAAATACAAGCTTAAGTTTATCTCTTTCAAATAATCAATCATGATGTTTTTTGATGGAATTGTATTAAAGAGTTCTTTGAGTGAATTTACACAATAAAATCTATTACGGGCCTGTAAAAATTCATGACATTCAAGAAGAAAATGCTCAACAGTAAAAATTTCATTATAAGCTACATAGAAAGGGGCATTGTCATTCGTGAGGAGATAAGAATGGTTAATTTTAGTGTGTCCAATTCGGCATCGAAGAAGAACTGTTTGATCATGGCGGTTTGACAGAGATAGAGATGGTGACACATCAAGTGATGGGTTTATATCGTGAAGTTTATTAAAAACGGCATTGTCCCAATTTGCTTTCCATTCAGATGATACAAGTTTATTTATAGCTGGTCTAAAATCGCAAGCAGATAACAATAAGTCAGTTTTTTGAAAATTTAATGATTGTTTAGCTAAAGCATCTACTTTTTCATTTCCTCGTATACCTACATGACTTGGGATCCAATATAATTTAACAGATTTTGTTTTAAGTATATCATGAAATCGTAAAAGAAGTTTCCTTATCATGATATTGCCAGATTTTTTATTTTGAATGGATATTAAAACAGAAAGCGAGTCAGAAAATATCACAAATTTATCATGGGTATGCTGTTCTATATATGACAATGCTAAATCTATAGCTTTTGCTTCAGCTGTAAAAATTGATACATTATCTGGTAACCTCATACTAGATGTAAAATTATTTTTAAACACAGCCGCACCTACTTTGCTATTGATTTAAACTTCAGCTTGAAGTACATATACAGTTAAACTTTGTTCGCTCGAACTCGGAACACTCTAATACCTCCATTCGCTCGAACTCATCGACTATATATGAAATAGAGCTATTAGCCTATAGCAGCCTACACATGGACCTACCATGAAATTACGATCTAAAAAGTTACTGGATCTTAGGAGTGTACAGGCGACCATGTTGAATTAATGTGTTTTTTTTCTATTTATATATGCTACTGCATTAGTAACTCAGTAGATTATGCAAAGAAAACACGTGACAGTGTTTAACTGACAATTTTGTCAACTGTCTTTCTTGAATTAAGAGATCAGTTATAATGGATTTACGAATTACAAGATAAGATTTACAAGACAAGACTTTACTGTTCACTTAAAATGTTATATCATTTTTTTTCATTTTACCATCTAGAAATCTGTTGGTTTAAATTTCATTTATTAAAAGCTTGACCAGTCATTTCCTGGCGCTTAACATTTTACAGTACTTTCTGGTGTCAACCTAATTCTTGAATATGAGTTGTTCTGGTATATGAATTGTTCTGCAATATGAATTGAGCTCAATAATTCTTACTAGATCAGGATTATGCCAGTTGTGGAAGCTCCAAGAATTATCCATCTTGTCTAGTAAAATCCATTAGACATAACCTCACTTTTTAGTTAACGTTATCAACATTTTATAATTTCTAATATTGATCAGCAATCTCATATGATTACATCCTTGTAAATAATGACTCATTTGATCTCTTATCAAATCCTATTTGTCCTGCAGTATAATTACGTAACACAGCAGTCTCTGGTATATAATAATGACATTTAAATGACCAGCCCCTCAAAAGAATCTTTTTCAAATTAGATCTTTAGAAAAGTTCGGATTCAGGTCTGCCAACTTTCCATCATATTTAACTGTCAACCAAAATTTACACAGCATATACATTGATGAAATATGTAAATATACAACCAATCCTGTTCAATGGTAGAAAAAGTAAAGTTACATATTAATGGAAATCTTACTAGTCCAAACATGATTGTGTCACTCATGATTATGACAGCCTATATGCAATACCAGCACTCCTTGTCACATGTCCCAACTGAAATACAAATAAAACAATAAAACAGATAACCTGAAGGTATAACCTAATTTCCTGGATATTGTAACCGTGATGTCACACAAGTTATTGGTTCAGACTTTCATCAAATGGTACAAAAATCTCGAAAAAATATTTCCAGTCCTGTTGTATCCAGTGGAGTCCCTTTATGATAAGTCTGAACACCATTGGTGTCTATTGTTTAATTATAAACTTTCTGTTACGAGTAAAAAAAATTATCATGTTACACTGGGACAGAACACAATGAGACAAACAACTGGAGGTTTGCCTCTCATTATTTTCCCCACAAAGCATCCATGCCATTTTGACATCTTCAGCATTTTTAAATGTAATCTCTTTGTCTGATGTGAACAGTTTAAACAAGACAAATGTAAAATAATCTAACTGGAGTAACATTTAAACGGTCCTTTTGTTTGTCAATTGTCTTAGTCCAGCTAATAAGACTTGCCTAAGAGACATCAAGATATTGTTTGGGTGATGTCTTTATCCAACAGTTTGACAAAACAGTCTGTAAAATGGTTCAAAACGTTCATTCTGAATTAATGAGGCTAAAATTGTTTTAACACAATGTTATGTAATTAATCTATGATTGTTTCATCATCAGCATTTAAGCACAACACTTAATTATCAATAATCAATTGATTAACTTTCATTTGGACTCAAACAATGAGACCACTTAGTCTACTCGTATCAAGTAAATTAATTGTTTCATGCTTATCCAAATTAATTCTGGCTCAATAAACACACTGCAGAAAACTAGGAACTCTTCCCCTATTCCTCGGGCAAAATGCAAAATCTACTTTACATATGATATCAATAAAATATTAAGGTATCATTATAAAGTTAATAAATATTTCTTCTTATACATGTACCATCCTAAAGATGATTCCATCAATATTTTGTTGGCTGAATCAGGTAGGAAAGTCAAGGTAAATTTATATCAAAATGTTTTTAAGGGTTTTAAGAGATACGGTGATACATATTAATGTTTTAAGAGTTTGCAATCTTTTCTTTATTGATGATTAACTGGTAAATGATCATTTTTCCCTGGCAATTTTCTGGATTAACCCACTACAGATATTTTTTATAACGAGTTAATTTTTCTCTACAGCTAAACAGTCTTTTCAGTGTAGTATAAATATCATGTTTAAACCGGTTGCTGTGCGTCTACAATTTATCTAAGGATGGAAAGAAGATACATGGGCAATAAGCTTAAGTTCGTTATAAACGGGGGAAGGCTTTTAAGTTTACACTTGTATGCCCCCTGAGCAAGGATCAGACTATCAAGAATTAAAAACAGCAGTTTTGAAAAGATACCAATTAACAGAAGACAGTTTCAGAACTAAGTGTAGAGAAAGTATGCCGGACATGGGGAGACTGTGAACCAATTTATGGCTCGCTTAGATATGTATTTCAGTAGGTGGACAGAAATGGCCGACGCTGCAGATACAGTAGACAAATTGAAAGACCTTATTATTAGAGAGCAATTTGCGAAAGTTTGTTTCTCAAGGAACGAAAGCCAAAGGATCGTAGAGATATCATCTCTTTGGCTGAACAATACTTAGAGGCTAATGGCGGCAGGATTACAAAAAGTTGCCTTTTTCACCAATACCCCTAAATCAAGGCACTCTATCGAAATCAATAGAGCACTGTCACAGACAAAACAGAAACATTACATGCTTCAAATGTGAAAGAGAGGGTCATGTGGCCAGATATTGTCGATATTAGACTAAGAAAAGATACGGGGCTGCTGCAATGGCACATGGTGATCAAAATAGAAATTTCTAAGAGACACTGGTTGCGAGTTAGCAGTAGCTAGAAAGAAGATCAAAATGTTGAATAAAAATTGTGTCATGATAGCAATAGATGGTCGGGCCAGGTTGGTAACCATGGCAAACATAGACATTGACACACCTTATTATAAGGGTGAAATAGAAGCTATTGGATTAGAGTCAGCAGTTTGTGACTTAGTCATGGTCAATATTCATGGTATACTTGATAAGCCAAATGAGAAGTGGGTTAGCCGAGAAGAAACAAACATAGCTGTTGTTGTTACTAGAGCACAGGCAGAAAAGAAGAAGAAAGCAATGAAACCTGTCGCAGTTTGCTAGAAAAAATAAGATCATGAAAACAAAAGTGGTAACAAATTTAGATATGGTGCCGATCAATTACAAAGTTACTTTCATGTGTTATTTAATAGTTGTTTAAGCATGGGATATTTTCCTGAGCAATGGAGTCAGCGTTTAGTTGTTCCAATCCATAAGTCTGGTGATATAAATGAACCAGGAAACTACCGTGGAATCACATTACTTAGTACATTAGGCAAATTGTTTACCCGAATTTCGAACAATAAACTCGATAGTTGGGCTAAAAAAATTCTATATATGTTGAGGCTCAGGCAGGTTTTAGGAAAGGTATGGGTACAACTGATAATGTTTTAGTTCTTAATGGGTTTATTAAACATTGTTTAAATAATAAGGAATATTTCTGGTACAAACTTTTGCAATGTGGTGTAAGTGGAAATATATTAAATGTTATAAAGTCAATATATAGCAATGTTAAGTCCCAAATGAAATGTAATAATGATTTAAGTGATGCGTTTTACTGTAATTTAAGCGTTCGTCAAGGTGAAAGTGTCTCACCGTTTCTTTTTAGTATGTATTTAAATGATTTAGAGCAAATGTATAATGATAGAGGTATAGAAGGTATTGATGTTGGAATGATAAATATAGGTTTGTTGTTATACGCCGATGATAATACTTTATTCGCGAAAAGTGCAGATGAATTGCAACATTCTCTAAATGTTTTATAAGAATACTGTAATAGATGGAAATTAACAGTTAATACGAGAAAAACTAAAGTCATGGTGTTCAGAAAAGCAGGTAGATTACCTCAGAATTTACGGTTCTTGTATAATGACCAGGAGTTAGAAATTGTATCACGTTTTAAATATTTACATTGTAGGTGTTTTATTTACGTCAGGTGGTTCATATATTCAGCATGATAAGTTGTAAGCTGGGCAGGCTTTAAAAGCTATTTTTAAGATGAATAAATATTTACATAAATTTACAGATCTATTACCCAAACATACACTTGATTTATTTGTTAAGTTAATTATGCCAAGTTTAATGTATTCCTCAGAGGTTCTGGGTTTTTATAAAGCGCCTTAGGTAGAAAGAACATATTTAAGTGTTTTGTAAAAGATTGTTAAGTGTTAAAGGCATCTACCCAAACTGATTTTGTATATGGCGAGCTTGGTAGACAAAGTTTGATATCATATAGAATGTTTAGTGTTATAAAATATTGGTTAAAATTATGTACATGTACATAATCAAAATATATTAGAAATACTTTTTTTGATGTTAAACAATGACGCAGTTAACGAACCAAATGTAACTAACTGGATGACTTATGTATAAAACTAGGTTTTGAACATGTATGGTTAAACCAAGGTGTTGAAAATAAAGAACTCTTTAATTGATATTAAAGCAAAGAATAAAAGATATATGGCTGATTGATTTAAATAACAGATTAGATGCCTCGACTAGAGCACTGTTTTTTTAGAACAATAGTTAGTTTTAATTTTAGCAAATATCTTGATGCTATAAATATCCGTAAGTACAGAATAGCTTTAGCACGTTTACGCATGTCATCTCATAGATTAGCCGTAGAATCTGGAAGGTGGAGAAAACAAGAATGTTTTCCTTTTATTGAACGACTTTGCCATATATGTAACATATTAGAAGATAAATATCATTTTGTACTTGTATGTGATATGTTTAAAGAACTTCGTACAAAATATATCAAGAGATACTATTGGAATCACCATAGTAATTTTAAATTTATTGCTCTTATGACTTCAGAAAATGTAACCGATATTCGTAAGTATTACTCGTATCATGCTTTTATTAAACGTCAGCAACAGATCGATTCAATGTAGATTGCCAATTTTACATGTAGTTATATCTTAGCATAATTTTATGTTTAATGCTTACTAAGACAAAAATACTTTTAAAAACGAATTGCTTTACATTTTACCTTAAATATTATAACCCGCTTTTGATATTTACTCTTATTGTCAAGTTGTCAAGTATTAACGCATCTAAAATGAAAACGATGACTCGAGATAGTATAAATAGACACATATATATCATTTTATAAGTTTAACTTTTTGGTCAACAAATTGCTTTATGTTATATGCTTAATATTGAGTTCTTTGATGATAACCTAGTCATAGATATCTTCTTAAAATGGTTCCGTTGATAGAGGCTCCTAATATTTCTGTTTATTATGCTGCTGTTATGTACAGACCACCATCAGATGCTCTTTATTTTCGTTTTTGTATTTCGATAGGGCATATATATGTGTGTAGTGAATGTATCAATTTTAGCACTATATATCATTTGTGGATAGTGCCCCTTTTTTAAAAGGCAAAATCCTTAAATGATATTAACATACTATCTGGGAGCATCCAACTTCGTTAACCATATTATTATATAGAAATTAATATGTTTTGTCTTATTGTAATATTTGCATTATTCTGCCTCTCCCAAGCGAGATGTCATGTGAAACCACGCTTCGTTTATATCTTGTTTACTGAAACTTTTTGGTTTGGTAATTTTATAAGACACTTAACGTGAGCAACTTTCAAATGTATCAGGTACATTCCCATTTACCAAAAACTAGTTTCCAGTGAATACACATGCCATCTCGACTTCTTGTCACGTATTGCTATGTTTCTGCTTTTTGTATATGAATATATTGATGCTTTGTCAATGGCTCTTTTTAGGGCTTTAGTACAAAATAAAAGTTCTTTTTCTTCTTCTTATTCTATGAAGTAGAAAAAGATGTGTTGTTTAGAATATTTGAGACGGTGAAAGGTAATTTGGTAAGTCTGAAACAAAACAAATATTTGTTCCTTGTAAATATGATAAAAGAGTTATGTCATTAGCTCATGAGTCTAAAGTTGGTGGGCATTTGTCTGTACGCAAGACTTTAGACAAGATACAGTATAGTTTTCACTGGTCAGGTATTTCTAGTGATATAACTAGATTTTGTCGTTCCTGTGATATTTGTCATAAGACGGTGCCCAGGGGTAGACTTAAGAAAACTCCTCGAGTGAAATACCTATTATTGACACTCCTTTCCAGAGAATAGAAGTTGATTTGATAGGGTCAATATCGCCTGTATCGGAAAGGGGAATAGGTAAATATTAACTATAGTTGATATGCTACTGGTTACCCAGAAGCTGTTGCTTTACAGAGAATAGAGACTGAAAATATAGCTGTAGCATTGTTAGATATTTTTGCAAGAGAAAGTTTCCCATCGCAAGTATTTATTGATAGGGGTAGTCAGTTCACATCACAACTTATGGACAAAGTTCCCTGAAACAGTTGTTTACTACCCCTTACAATCCAAAATGTAATGGTCTTTGTGAGAGAATGAATGGTATTTTAAAAAGCATGTCGAAGGAAATGTGCCAAGAAAGACCTAAAGATTGGGACAGATATTTGTCTGCGGTTCTCTTTGCATACAGAGGAGTCCCTCAGTCAAGTACAGGGTTTTCACCACTTGAGCTACTATATGGCAGAACTGTTAGTGGTCCCATGCAAGCACTGAAAGAATTGTGGAACGAAACAGAGGTACCAGAGACACGTTATACGTATGAGTACGTCCTAGATTTAAGAATAGGTTAGAACAAACATGCAAGATTGCTTGAGAGAATCTCAGCAACTCACAAGAACAGTTTAAACATCATTATGATAAGAAAACACGACCAAGAAGTCTTAAAAAAGTTTTTATTGCTCCTACCTTCAACACACAATAAACTAATGTTACAATGGAATGGTCCATTTGTTGTAAGTGAAGCAGTTAACAAGTTTGACTGCAAAGCAAAAGTAAGTGATAGAATTGGGATGTACCACATAAAATAGAGAATATAAGAAAAATCTTCTAAAGAAATGCGAAGAACGAGAAGATAGGATTTGTGCGACTGTAGCTGTAATAGAAGCGGAAAATAATAATGATACTTGGGTGGTTGTACGCTCCCTTCGCAGCTCACTGAATACACTCACGTTACTTCAGACCGCTGCTGTAAGAAGCGCCGATTTGTGATACTGACCTTTACAGTGAACTTTGAACGACCAACGAAAATCTACCAAATTCCAATTCATCCAAAAACCTTTATACACATTTTCATTGGTTGAAACATATCACGTGTCTTTAAAATTTATAAATAGACGAGTGTTTCCTCGCCAGTTTGTAAACATAATACAAGAAATATCGTATCCGGCCAGACATATCTACAGAAGTTTGTTTTCGTTCAACCATTGAACAAAATAAAAATACATTTGATTGTTCTGAGCATGGTCATTAAAGTAACTGTGTTTTTCAAGGAAAAGGGCAACTTCATCGACATAATTTGCGACAGAAACCAATTTCTGCGATCTAGATCTGTAGACATCGGAAAAAAACATTGACAGGACAAATTTTGTATGTCTACTGCACTCTGATTCAGACAACTCTATATCATGTGTGAGGAAGATGCACCTGTAAGTGATGTTGAAGAGAATTGAGATTGTACTGTATTTGATAAAGTAGCCAACAGTACACCAGTCTGATCTAATAACCATTAGAAATAATACAGTTGAACTCAAAGGCAGAAAACATAGAAAAAATCAGTGATCAAAGTATCTGTGGATCTGAAAGCCTCTTGTAAGTGGGAAGTAAATGTTATGAACAAAGACTTAAAATGTGATTTACATGCATTTACAGAAGATAAAATAAGGATTTTTGACCTTGTTTATTTATTTTAAAAATAAAATTTGGGATGGAGAATTATGTGACATATTACTACAGCAAAAATCAAATCAAGTCATCAATCAGAGCCAAATAACAGTCTAAAAGTCTTCACCACTGCAAAAATGTTGGTTAGACTTCAATGTTAGACTTCAGTGTTGTTATATTTTCTGGTCCTTCGGGATCATTGATGCCAACACTATAAAGTGTTGAGAATTGAGTACCGCTCAAGCCGGTGCTAGGGGGCGTGAGTGATGTTGCACTTATTCATTATCACTCATGTACAGACTCAATCAAACCGAGTCTGCAATTCTTATGTTATTTTGTTGTGATTAATGCTTCCGAGGGATCACTTTGTTTCCAGAATTCAATACTTTAGAGTATGGACCGTCATCAGTATATGATCAGATACCTGCATTCAACATATTGATTAAGTTTAAGTTGTGTTGGAACACTTTCACATGGAATGCTTTATAGTATAATGTGTAATTTTCACATAATCCTTTGTCAGCCTTATGGTGACAAATTCATGAAAACTACATATGTATTGGTGCTGCAAGTTGTGACATAAACTTTTACTGTAAACGACATCTTCTCATAAACCGCTTAGCCAAACTTCACAGGAATGTTTCTTTGGTAGTCAATTTTTCTTAGAATTTAATTCCATGCAAAACTTTGGTTGCCATGGCTACCGAAAGAAAAAACTTAAAAAATCTTCTTAAAAAAACGAGAGAGCTCGAGCTTTAATATTTGGCATGAAATATCGTCTAGTCAGTGTCTACCAAGTTTGTACAAATAAAAGCCCGGGGGTCATAATTGGCCCCGCCCGGGGGGGCAGTGACTTTCCTTATTTGTATATAGTAAAAACTTAAAAATCTTCTACTAAAAAACCCAAATAGCTAGACCTTAGATATGGGTATCTAACAAGTTTTTTTCAAATATAAAAGCCCTTGGGTCAAAATTGGTCCCACCCCAGGGAGTCATTGTGTTTCCCTGTATGTATATAGTTAAAACTTAAAAAATAACGCTAAGAGCTAGAGCTTAGATATTTAGCATGAAACATCTTCTAATGGGTGTCTACCATTTTTGTTCAAATCAGGACCCTGGGGTTAAAAATTGGCCCGCCCCGGGGTCATTGACTTTCCTTATATGTGTTAACTTAAAAATTCTTCTTTTAAAAAAACCCAACAAGCTAGAGTTTAGATACTAAGCATGAAATATCTTCTAGTGAGTGTCTACCAAGTTTGTTCAAATCAAAGCCCTGGGGACAAAATTGGCCCCGTCCAGAGGGTGGTCATTGTTTTTCCCTATATGTGTATAGTAAAAACCTAAAAAATCTTCTTAGAGCTAGAGCTTAGATATTTATCATGAAACATCTTCAAATGGGTGTCTACAAAGTTTGTTCAAATAAAAGCCCCTGGGTAAAAATTGGCCTCGCCCCGGGGGCCTATATACAGGTGAGCGTCTTCATGGCCATCATGGCCCTCTTGTTTGTTTTCTTGTGAATGTCATTTTTTGAGAAATTATTAATTAGTTAGCTTCCATACTTGCTAAAAAAGCTTAGAAATCCTAAAACAGATTAAAAGAAAAGGAGGTTTTTGTTTACTTGTGTACAAGTAGATGAAAATTGATATACCTTTAGTGTCTAAGTTACTTCGGATTATATTCGAAGTAGTGCTGGTCACATGACTATTGTGGTGTAAATAAAAACAAATTTGAAAAAAAATGTTAAATTATTGCCATTGATTTACCAAAATTAAGATAATTATAAGTAGGCTCTTGCTTTGATTTAATGCATATTTAGTAAACATTTTACAATGTAACAATGTGAATGGGTATCATGATTTCGCTGAACATAGTAACAATGACTGGGTATCTGACTCAGAAAGTTAAGTATTAACCAGTGCTGAAGACATAAAATGTACTTTAAAACCTGAAATATCCAAACTAGCTAAAATATGCATTGCCTACTCAATAGCTAGCTTATCCACGGTGCATATCCATATCGGTACCCTCTTTGCGAAATCTGCTCAAACGGTACCCTCTCTGAACATGCACAGGTCATTCTCTGCTAAAAACAAACAAGCGATGGATACCAATCCAGTAAAATTTCATTGTAATAAGGAAAGGAGGTATGTCACGTAGAAAAGATGTATACCACGGAACACTAGGATGTTTTATTTATGTGCTGATTTGTCATGTGCCCGATTTTCATGTACTGCAACTTCACAATAAGCTACAAAAAATCGACGTGTCTTGCTTCGCCCATCACCTCGACATATTTTTCGGGCTGAAATGAACCTGTGGCTTAATTATATATGCATCATACATATCTAATATGTTCATATACATATCATCTTCGGACAAATGGCAGTATATTGTCAAAAATAAATCTAAAATTCATAAAAACACCCTACTTTCGATTTTGCAGCGGCACGGGCTACCTCTCTTCATTTGATTTTTTATATCACAGGTACCCTCTCATTATTGAACACATAGACCTGTACCCTCAAAGCACGACATGTGCTTTTATTTGCGTTAATCGTTAAGTGTGTATGTAATACTTTTTACTTTTATGTAAATATTACATACTTAACGATTAACGCAAATAAAAGCACATGTCGTGCTTTGAGGATACCTATGTGTTAAAAAATGAGAGGGTACCTGTGATATAAAAATTCAAATGAAGAGAGGTAGCCCGTGCCGCTGCAAAACCGAAAGTAGGGTGTTTTTATGAATTTTACATTTATTTTGACAATATACTGCCATTTGTCCGAAGATGATATGTATATGAATATATTAAATATGAATGATGCATATATAATCAAGCCACAGGTTCAATCCAGCCCGAAAAATATGTCGAGGTGATGGGCGAAGCAAGACATGTCGATTTTTTGTAGCTTATTGTGAAGTTGCAGTACATGAAAATCGGGCACATGACAAATCAGCACATAAATAAAACATCCTAGTGTTCCGTGGTATACATCTTTTCTACCTGACATACCTCCTTTCCTTATTACAATGAAATTTTACTGGATTGTTATCCATCGCTGGTTTGTTTTTAGCAGAGAATGACCTGTGCATGTTCAGAGAGGGTACCGTTTGAGCAGATTTCGCAAAGAGGGTACCGATATGGATATGCACCGTGTTATCCCAACCTATATATATTTAGCGTTGGTCAAGTTTGATCTTGCTGTTTTTCTATTGTTACTATTGACTTAGAATGTTAATTTCATAGGAATTTCATAGGAAGAGAAATATTTGTCAATTTATCCCTGTGATTGTGAGTGACCTTACAGCCAAAAACTTATGTACCTTTTTTTGTTATGGTTTATCAACCTTATACATTAAAAAAATTTAAGGACTGTGGGTTATACCATGTATGTTGAATAATAAAATATTGCCATTTGTAATTTTATATAACATTTTTGAATATGCAATACTTAGAAGGTAATGGAAATAAATTCAGGTGATGACTACAAGCAGTATTTTTTTAGCTTAATTGAATTTGAAGAAAAATGGGGCATCCATACACATGAAATAAACTCATCCAGTGTAACATCTTAAAGTTTTTTTCAATGAACTTTATGGATTGATTCACCTGGTTTGAAATGATTCTTTCATGTTCAGAAGACTTTGCACACTTTTGTTGGATATACATAAAATGTATTTTGGGCAAGGTCTCAGTAACTCTTAAGTAATGGAAATTTTGAAAAAAACAGTGATGGAACCTGCTAAACTTCTATTTTTAGTAGGATCAAATGATTTTGTATTGGAACTGTTTACATGTTGTAAATAAAAAAATATTGATTTGTATTTTTTACTTGTTTTGTCAATGACAGAGTATGGAAATCGCAACATTTTCGGCTTTACTGGTGATTTATTATTTACTTCAGGTGCCCTTCCTTTACATTAATTTTCAGTCAGCGGCACTTTTGAGTAGAAAGACTTTCGTGACTTCAGCTGGGTTGAATCCGCATTCTTGAAATGAATCAAAGTTCCCTTTTTGGGATATAATGTCACCCACGGCCAGTGGGGGCCAAGGGGGTTTTTGACAGCAAGAACCCTTAACCTTCTATAATACAGGAAGCCCAGAAACTTATTATAATAGTATACCTTGGAGGTCACTGTCAAAGGCTCATAACTTGTGAATTTTAAATGAAATATGGCCTCATGAGAATATAAAAAAAATTTGCAAGACTTGATCATTTGTATATAAATGAAACATTCCTTAGTTAATTCAAACATTTTCCATCAAGTTCTGAGAATAGTTAAATAGAACAAATGTTCTATTGACAGCCCTTGTTGTTCTATTGACAGCCAATATTAATGGACAAGCTTGTGGTTGCTGTTGTAGTCCCCTGATTGACTACAGTGTTATTAAGTAGAATAGCTGAATTTCAAATGAGTAACCAATGCAGTTTTAATATTGATGTTTAAAGTAGTGTTGGTTGAGTTTGCACATATCTGTATGTTGCATGTATGTCATTTTTGCACATACTGTTATATCGACTGTGCAAAAAATTGCCTATCCATGGAAAAAAACCCCGGGTTGAAAGTACCCCGTCAATATGATCCTTGGATATTTTTAAAGATCAATTAAAGCTAGATGATACTGTAATTTGTATGTACTGTTTTAATAGATCCCAGTCCAATTAATATTGTTATTACTTTTAGTGCATAGTGTAAATTAAAACAAATGTTACAATGTATTAAGAAATGTCCTTTTTTGAGGGAATGGTTTGAGTTATTGTCGAAAAATGCCCTATGGTCATCCTTTATGAAAAAATATATAAGAAAAAAATTGATTTAAACGGCCTTGGACGTGGATTTTCTTGCAGCCAAAAAAAGGGGGACCTTTAAATTCATTGAGCTACAGTTTAAAAGGGACCCCCATTACAATTGACGTTTCCGAAATAAATATCATCGCAAATTTTACCTTTTTGGCTTTAAAATAAAAAACGTTTAAAAAACAAAAAATTTTTAACCCAAATTACAAATGAACACGCATTGACAAGGGTGCTTAAATTTGGGTATTAAAATTTGACAAGTAACCCAATCACTGTGGCAAAGTTAGACAGGAAATTTCCTGCCAAATAAAAATCCCCGGTTTTAACCCCCAATTTTTAAGCCAAAAGGAAAATTAGGGGGCCGATAGGGAAAATTCATTGCCCCAGAATAAAAAAGGTGGTTGATGTTTTAATTTCCTTAAGAGATAGTAAAAAGTACGAAGGGGAACGCACAGAGATTTAAAATTTTAATATAAATTTAAAAACCATTTAAACCCAAAAACAGAATTTTTTGGGCCTTTGCTTCATAAATTTTTAGGATATTTTTACTACGTTCCGGGGAAACTACAGATATTTCAATTTTCACAAGATTGAGTTACAGAAAAAAAACCCCAATTTGTTTTAAACCCAATATACAAAAAGAAAAGGGTGAGTTTAAATTTAAGAAAAGCTTAATGGGGGTTCTTTTAACCAGAAAATCTGTTAAAATTTCCCCAAATTTTTTTTGGTGAAAAAAGGGTTAATAAAAAACCGCTTTTTATTGATTTCGCCCCGGGGATTTCAACCCCTTAAAATTTGAAAACCAAAACCCCAAGGGGTAATTTGGGGGTTTAAATCCCCAAATTTCAAAAAGATAAGTTTTTCCCCAAAAAAAATTGATTTGCCCAAAAGGTTTTTTTGGCAAAACCTTTTGAAGAAAAAATCAAGACATCTAACAGCTTTCTACTTTTTAAAGGGTTATTTCCCAATTTTCAAAAAAAGATTCCATTTGGAAGGGAAATTTTGGTGCAACATTTAATAAAAAAATGAGCGGGGGGTTTTGTTTTCCGGGGGGTAAATATACTAAAACTATTAACAAGTTTTTGGGAACATAGGGGTAACAAGGAAAATTTAGGGAAGATTTTGAGACATTTTTAAAAAAATACGAGAAGGAAAGATCACATTTAAAAATCTTCAAGTATTTTATTTGAAGGAAACCCCATTTCCCCGGGTCAGTTTGGGAAAAGGGCCCAAATCCCAAAGGGAAAAATTTTTAAATTTAAGAAAATAAAAATCCCTAGCCCCAAAGAGTCAAAAAAAGCAACTAAAAAAATTTCATTTTTTGGGTTTAAAGCTGGAACTACAGAAAATTCATTGCTCCTTTTGCAAAAATTTGTTTGCCCCAGGGAAAACCAAAGAACATAAAAAAGGCCTTTACACATTAAAGAAAAATTTGGGACAAAACCCCCAAATTTACTACGATTTCCAGATTTTTCAAAGTCTTTTTATAAAGGGGATTTTAAAACACCGGATTTTCGGCTGCACTTTTTTCCAAACAGTTGATGAGGGTCTGTTTCAAAATTTTAACCGAGTAAGAAAAATTCTGAAAAAGAAAAAAAACTACCGGTTATTACGGGAAGGTCTCGCCAATTTTTTTGGAATACAGAAACAACAAAAGGGTTAGGGAAAAAAAATTTTGACTGCATAGGGGACCATGCCCCTTTTAAACAAAATTTTTCAAAGGTAAATTTTAAAAGGGGCCGCATAATGGGGGATGGGCATTGTTTCTACAGAACTAAAAATTTTAAAATAATACGTAAAAAAAGGGACAACGGGGGTCAGTTTTACCTAAGTAGACCGATACCTAAAAGGGAAAAGGGAAATTTTTCATATTTTTGAAAAATTGGGAGTGTTTTTTGAGGGAGGCGGCAAATAATCTACATTTTCAAGGGAAAGAAATTTTTTTTACAACGATTTAATTTTTCCACACATATAGGGGTTTCCGGGGGTTTAACAAATATCAGGGTTTAACCCATTTGCAGGAAATTAAAATTTTTTCTACTTAAAAAATGCAAATCTTTTTTTTCTAGCAAAATAGCCCCTTTGGGAGAGATTAATCAGTTGGGAAACCCCCTTTATAGTGGTACTTTTATTTTAAAAATTGAAAAAAATTTGTTTTTTAAAGGATTTTTTTTATTGTCGAAGTTTGTTTTTTAATTGGGGTGATTTTAAATTTGTTGGGGGTTCCATTTTTTTGAATTTTTGGGTTTGGTTGCTTTTAAATTTGTTTGTTGATTTTTTCTGTTTCAATTTTTGGAAAATTTAATCTTTTTTTTTCAAATTTTTCCAGAAAAAACATCAAGGCATTTCTCCTGACAGCCACTCCATGTATTTTTAGGAGTAAAACCGAATAATACATTTAAAAAACCCTTATAATTTATTTACACTCTTGCAGGTTTTTTGGGCCCCTTTTTTTAACCGATTTTTTTTAAATTAAAAAAAAATTTAAATTTTTTCCCAAACCAAAAAGGGGGAAATTTCCCAAATTTAAATTTTCCCCAAAAATGAATTGAACAATAAATTCAAAATTTTGAAAAAAATTCGAAACTTTGAAAAAAAGGGGCTTGCAACTGATTTTATTTTTTTTGGGTTTTAACCCTTCCCCGGGGGATCATTTTGTTTCCAAATTTTTATTTTTTTATTAAAAACAGCAGGTTCAATTTGCCTTTGGGGCAGCCGAAAAA
>NW_026857618.1:0-136223 GCF_026571515.1 Ruditapes philippinarum | reverse complement strand
AATTATAACTTGAAGAGTCTTTCCCTTCTTTGAGGGTCAGCATAGTAAAGAAGGAATTTTGTGTGTGTGTTTTACATGCATTTTTTTTCTGGCACAAAGGGCCACTTGAGTAGAACCACCAACGTTTCGTAACTATGCTAGCTGGATAGCTTCCTCACAGGAAAGAATCCAAAGTCCCTGGCATGACTTGAACCCAAAGTGGTGAGGGGTTTGAAATTGAAGTTAACTACTATAACCTGTCATGGATGTCCCTGATGATAGAATAAATGTATTTTTTGTAAATATCATCAAGATGAATCTGATAAGGAAAAATAAATGTTTATTTTTCCCCTGAAGTAAAAATGAAGTATACTCAGTGTGATCCTCTGAGTTTGCGGTTCTTACAAATGCTTTGAAACAAACAATGAACTTACGGAAGTTACGGTACAAAAGATTGTTATCAGCTGTAACATTAAAAGTATTTTCTGCCATATGACATAAGGAAACAACAACATATTCAATCAAAAACAGATTTGATGTGCCAGACTACATTATGCCATCACTTAAATCAATCTAGTTTCTGCATATTTCAGTAAATATGTACTTCTAAAATGTCATATTGCACTATTTTGAATATTCAAACTATCTTTACCTTTGTAAATCAATTTTTTTCCCAACAAACAAGAACATTTTGGAAAATGGTGATTGTTTCAGTCATATGCATAAATTGTATCAGACTACTGTGACTTCCTGCAGTAATTTTATCTTAAATCTACAGATTTATAATATTTTGCATAAAAGTTTATTTTTTAGGTGTATGACTAAAAGTTGTCAATTTTTTTCAATTTTAACACTGGTTACATGTTTTACAAATGTTAACACTGTTCACAAATATGCCATTACTGTGAAATAAATGATGATACAAATTTAGTTATGTTGACTATATAATACTTAAAGGCACATTATGGCTTAGAAACAAATAAATTTTTCCTTAAGAAAAGGCATTATATGAGTTTAATAACGTTTGAATAATGATGGAGCATAGTAAATGCTTATCACCTGTAGAAAATAGCACCAAACGTGAAATTATTTATCATAAAAGTAGCAAATTGTACACAAAGTACATGTAGTATTTTGACTTTCATACAAAATACTAAATTACAGACACTATACTCATACTGCAGTACATGTAATTGCCAAAAGGCAGCAGAAGCTTAAGATGGTTTTGAAAATTGGCCAAAGAATAATATTTAGACACCACAACTAAATAATAAGCTTTTAAAAATATAAGAATAGTAAAATATCTTCAGCATAATGGGCCTTTAATTATACAGTATAAGTGCCAGAGACAGATTAAAGGTTCATATATCACCCTGTTCTCAAATATTCAGACTGAATTATGAAAGTTATTTTGATTTATCAATGGAAAAAAAATTCTTTAAATTGTTTGAAATTATTTTTTGTCAAATAGAATTGCAGTATTTCAAATGAATCATATTAATTTGTCTACTTTGGTAATTCGACTTAATTTGATATGTCTAGTAAATCGACAGTTTTATAAATTTGATTTCAAGTTAAGTGTTTATTAGTAAGCATTTACTAGATTTAAGGATGGGCTGATCATACTGTTCTTGAACAGTTTAATTTTTGTAAATACCTTCTTATAAATTTTAACCAGCTTAGTGTTTTAAATTATTTTTACATACAGTCAATTTACTAGACTGATTAACAATTTGCCGATTTACCAAAGTAAATGTGTGACGATTCATTTGGAATACTGCAATCCTATTGGATAAAAAACAATTTCAAACACTAAAATAGATAAAAATAAACAATATAATGCAAACTGTTTATGGCAGAAAGCTTTTGTATTATCAGATACTCTGCCAGTCTGTCAGTTACTAAAAAAAGATGGTCAGAGATTCATTTACACAATTATTTTTCTTTATTTGCAGACATGACATTTGAAAAAAATTAAAACAATAATATTCATTGAAGTACCAGTAGAGATTATATAGCAAATTCAATCTGCAATAATTTGAACCGTCTAGACGAATATATTCCTGTAGAAATTAAATGCTCGCTGTGAAATGTTTATCCTTCGATTTAAAGTGATTTACTTGATCTATTTCTGTGTATTTCAGGTCGTGGAGTCTGATGAGAAAGATGTATCACAGGGTTGCTATGGTAACCTGCCACTTATTCAATCACAGGAGAGGATCGACAGAAAAATACTGCCGTTGAAAGAGTTAACTGCTGATTTGGCCGATACTAAAGTGTGGGTTCGGGCACGTCTCCAGACATCCAGAAGTAAAGGTAAAGATGAATGTTAGCATTAACGTTTTAAATGGAAAGAGTTATTTCATGGGGAGTTTTTTTATATTTGAAGGATAGAGGGTTATTCATTGTAGGTCTCACCCTTAGCATTGCTATTGGCCATTTCACTTTAAATTTGATATAGATCATAGTTTTAGATCAATATCTAGGCAGGGCTTCCATTAAGCTTCAAAATTTGGAAGTCAGAGACTGCATAATCTCTGATATTGGAAGTCACATTATATATTTAAAAAAGGAAAAGTATTAGATTTTGGAAGTCACAAGCCAAAATCAAGGAGTAAAGGACTCCCAAACTTCCATTAACGGAAGCCCTGTCTAGGACCCAATACTCTTGTATGGATATGTATTGAATTGTCTCCCTTTTTAACATAGAAAAATCCTGGGTAATGTTCGGTATGCATTTTATTTTTCCTCACAAAGACTTAAATATTTGCTTTAAAGTGAATTGGTCTACTATAGGCACATTTTCCATTAGAATTTCTAATATTGTTGTTGAAAGCAAAAGTATTATTTTGATATTCTTATAAAAATGAATTTGAAAAAAAAAATTGTTGATAAAGTTCTAAGTGATTCAGTTTGAACATTTATATGATTGATGATTATATTTTCTTCTATTTTATCATCTGCTACATAAATATATGTTATATCGGATCACTTTTCTCACACTTGCCAACAACATCCATATACATGTAATCATGTTTCTTATGTGGTTTGTTGTTATTTATGATAATAATTACTATCAACATAATTATTTATTGTTTTATTCCCTCAATCATTCCATTATAGACCAATTCATTTTATAGAGTGGGGGAGTGATTAACGTGTCTTACTAGTAATCTAAGGTTTGCTGACCCTTGTCAGGGGCAAGCCGATGTTTCCTTGAGCAAGAAACTTTACATTCTTTGCTTAGTACTGGTTGGTTCCATAAATGGATTTGAGAGTGTTTCAATAAGCTTATAGCTTCAACTCAATGGAACTCGTATAAATTTATTGGTATAAACTAATTATCTTTAATTCGTGAAGATCATGTATTGTGTAACCTAACAAATACACCTTACATGTGTTACAGGAAAACAGTGTTTCTTTGTGTTGCGACAACAGAAATGGACAGTACAAGGTTTAATCTATGTCACAGAAAATGTCAGCAAACAAATGATCAAGTTTGTAGCTGGGTAAGTGATTGGTACCTGTACATTTCAATTTTATTACAGACTCTAATGAGCATGTGTGAGAACATTATTGCAACCCAAAAGATTTATTTTCAAACAAAGTATTTTTAGCTGGACTGTTAGAAGAATAGGGAAAGCAATTGTAGAGTGGTAAGATGATAAATTATTGCTCCGCATAAAATCATGACACCAGTCTGGTGCAGTAGGGTCACATAACCACACTTGGAAATTTTTTAGATGTCTTTTTAATTAACTGAAAATAAAATGCTGTCCTACCTGGTCTTGTTTAACTTAACATTTGAACAGAAACATCAGTGGAAGAGATTCTAAAAACAGAATAATATATAGCATGTACATGTAAATTTGTTCTTTTTTAAAAAAAATCCTCGTAATTAAGGTATGAAATATATGTTCAATATAGAATGAAATTAAAAGATCATTTTACTTACCTTTCCAACCCTAACTTACAAGGGTCATGGGAGAGAAAACAAAGATATGTTTTAAGTCTGGCCTGGAAATAGTATCATTTAGTGTTTGTCCAATAGGATTGCAGTTATTCAAATGAATCATAACATATTTACTTTGGTAAATCGGCAAACCGTTAAGCAGTCTAGTAAATCGCCTGTTTATAAAAATAATTAAAACATTAAGCTGGTTAAAATTTATTAGAACATATTAACAAGTTTATATTGATCGCAGGGCTGAGCCAGGCCTGACCGATTTAATTTTGTAAAATCGTACTAATAAACTTTAACCTATTCTAAAAATTTTATAAGAATTTATACTCCTACATACTGAAATTATGATACTACCGGTAGGTGTTTTATGAAATAGTAGCTCATTTTAACTGCTGAATTATAACTAATGAAAGTTATATTTTATGACAAATTGAAAATTTTATTGTTACAAATGTGTGCGTTATGGTTTTATTGGGGGCATTTTATTGGCAATGAAGACCCTTTGACATTATTTGACATTAATAAAGCGGAAGTTCAGAGAAAGGGTTTTTAAATACTAGTGTTATTGACTTAAATGACCTCATTTATTGCACTTTAAGAAATTTGACTGTCTTGTTCTTTAAAATTGTAGTAACGCCTTAAACTGAAATTGATGTTTACAGACAAATTCCAATATTGAATAATATTGTAAAAAAATGAAAATTGAGTCATAAGAGTTGTATTACTTCATTACTTAGCTTATTATTAACATATCTCTGACAAAAAGACACTAAAAACAATCTTACCAAGACTAAATAACAATATGGAGGATATTTATTCATTTTGAGTAAAAATCCAATAAATTGAATATATCGTGCTGGGAATTTACAAAATTGCAACCAGCATGTAACTTTCTTAGGTGTTTCCGTCTTAATTAATGCATAATAATTAATTAGTAATTAAATAGCAAGAAATAGCAATTTTTTAAATGTTTGCATTAGTGTGCAAGATAGAGATGCACCATAAATTTTATGGAAGATGATATCACTGATTGTAGAGGATTGTCTTGGGTACATGTTCAAAATATCATGCTGGATGGTCTGTAGGTGATTAGGTTCAGAGTAGGCTTTGTTCTGAGGGCTGATGAAAACCTAAAGTCCAACTAAAGTGTCTCTGAATGGCTTTAAAGGCAACCAAGGAAGTCAAATTTAGAGTCCAGGAAATTGATTTTAGGGCATACCAAATCATCAGAATCCAGGAGCTTCCGGGGGCTTCGCCCCCTGGGCCCCCACCAGGGCTCTGCCCTGGACCCGCAAAGGGGGCTTGCGCAGCCCCCTTGACCCCCGGCGTATTTTCCTCTGATTTTGCAATTTGCTGTTGGCAGCCCTGTATCAGATGTTCAATGGCTATGTGATCACTGTGTAAACAAAAGTATAATTAACTGAGTTGGTGACCTAGTTTTCAAAGGTGCATGTGATGTTTTTCAAGTTAGACAAAACATTAAAGTGATGTGGCTAAGTTGTTAACGCATCATACTAGTAATCTAAGGATTGCTGGCCATGTGGGTTCAAACCCCGTCTGCAGCAAGCCATTGTTTCTATGTGGAAGTAACTTTACAATAATTGCTAAGTACTGGTTAGTTCCAGGAACAGATTTGACTGTGTTAAAATAAATCAAACAAAATTCATATAAACAAATCTAAATGAATGTAAAATAAATGTTGCAGAAAACAGTTTTATAAAAAATACCCTGTCAAAAATTTCAAAATTTAGGCTTTTTCATTGACAAAAAAGTACATGAAAGACTAATTTTATATTTATTTCAGAATTAACAAAGAATCTATCATAGATGTTGAGGGGTATGTGAAGACAGTGACACAGAAAGTAGAGTCGTGTACACAACAAGATGTAGAGCTACATGCTGATCAGGTTAGTATACTTGCTTCTTGTCTAAGGCTTGATTCTACTCAAGTTACAAGTACTAGCTGCTTTATTCAAGTACACCCAGTTATTGAATATATTTAGTAAGATAGTGTATATCCTCTCTTTATATAATTTTCTACAAGAAATTAATACATTTTGTATACATGTAACGTCACCTTATTTCAATAAAATAATAAGTGCGTTTTAATTTAATAGCAGTTATTCAGTTATTGCACTAAGGTGATGGTATGTGAAATACTATATTTCAGGTGTGGGTGGTTAGTGGATCTGAGCCGAGATTACCTTTGTTAGTAGAGGATGCATCTAGACCAGACTCTGAAGATGTAAGTACATGTTATCTTATTCCATCACATTATCTGGTGTTCATTGTAATGGCTCATGACTGTTGTCCTCTGGGTTCACTTTGTCTGGGATTTGAACCCACAGTTGTGAGGGGCAAGTGGTTTGACGTCAGCAACCTGAACCACTTTCCCTTGGGTGCTCCACTTTGACTTCATAGGCCAGATATTGTAGTTTGTGTTTGTTAAGGGCTAATTTAAGGTCAAAGTTTAAAGTTTCATTCTCCTGTTCAATAAAGTATATTTCCCCGCTATTTCTAAAAAAATATACTCTTTACCAATTTTGATTTTTGTTTTAACTTGTTTTACAGAGATCCTTTTCATTAAGAGAGGCCCATTTCTTTGTAGTTTGAAATGCTAAATATTTCTTTATTTCCCCGACTACATGGGACCCTTAGATTTTAAGGTCAGTAGGTCAGATGCAAAGGCCACCTTGGACATGAACTTTTAAAGTGAGTTTATTTCTAGGGTTTAGGTATCGTGATGTTTATTTCTAGGGTTTAGCTATCGTGATGTTTATTTCTAGGGTTTAGCCATTGTGATGTTTATTTCTAGGGTTTAGCCATTGTGATGTTTATTTCTAGGGTTTAGCCATTGTGATGTTTATTTCTAGGGTTTAGCTATCGTGATGTTTATTTCTAGGGTTTAGCTATCGTGATGTTTATTTCTAGGGTTTAGCCATTGTGATGTTTATTTCAAGGGGTTTAGCCATTGTGATGTTTATTTCTAGGGTTTAGCCATTGTGATGTTTATTTCTAGGGTTTAGCTATCGTGATGTTTATTTCTAGGGTTTAGCCATTGTGATGTTTATTTCTAGGGTTTAGCCATTGTGATGTTTATTGATAGGGTTTAGCCATTGTGATGTTTATTTCTAGGGTTTAGCTATCGTGATGTTTATTTCTAGGGTTTAGCTATCGTGATGTTTATTTCTAGGGTTAAGCTATTTTAATGTTTATTTCTAGGGTTTAACTATCGTGATGTTTATTTCTAGGGTTTAGCTATCGTGATGTTTATTTCTAGGGTTAAGCTATTTTAATATTTATTTCTAGGGTTTAGCTATTGTTCATCAAGACACGCGACTAGACAATCGTATCATAGATCTGCGTACAACGACCAGTCAGGCTATATTTAGACTAGAGGCCGGAGTGTGTAAAATATTCAGGGAAACTTTAGATAAAGAAGGTTTTGTGGAATTACATACACCTAAAATTATACCAGGTAACACTGCGGTCTGCAGACATGAATTAAAGGTCTAATATGATAAAAAGGATGATTCCTAAATCTGTATCAAAGATTATTTATGTAATTATGACTTAATTATAATGAATAAATGTTTAAATCTTGAATCTATATTAAGTGGTTGCAAGTTTTGCACTTTATATGTTTAGTCAAAGCTGATTTTCTGAATAATCTCTTCAGTAATACATATAAAATGAAAAAGATTATTATAAACACATTATTAAAAAGATAATGCAGAATGATTTTTTGGAATGGTCTATAAATGTTTCAGAAGACTTCCGAGCCATACTTCTGAATGCTGTATGTTCTGATTTCTAGTTTGCTTCCTTTTTGTTTCATTAAATAATATAAAATTATTTAAATGTACAGAATGACATGACTGTTTTGGTTTGTACAAGATAATTAGTGATATAATTGTAATGTTAAATATGATTTCAGCTGCGTCAGAAGGTGGCGCTAATGTATTCAAAGTGTCGTATTTTAAAGGAAGTGCTTTCCTTGCACAATCTCCGCAGTTATATAAACAGATGGCAATAGCAGCTGACTTTGAAAAGGTTTATACCATAGGGGCAGGCAAGTATTTTTGTACTTATATAATATGATGTATAATTGATAAATGTTTGTCTTAATATACATAATCTGTTTTGAAATAGACAAGGACTTTGACATCCTTCTTTTACGGACTTATGAGCTATTTATTACCATGTATCCATGTAGATTAAAGATAAATATATAATAAGGTCACATTTGCATGATTTTATATTTTATACATGAACAATGATTTTCTAACGTGATGGGCAAAGGCCCTTTACTCTGGAGTGACTATTTCTAATATTGATTTGTTATTTTACAAACATTAATTTTTTCTGAAGAAGACTAAACTTCGAAAGCTAAAGCAGCGTTTCTGTTCATTGAACTGATTGTATGAGATTGTAAATGTAATATATTGAATGTAATCTTAACAGTATTCCGAGCAGAAGATTCAAATACACATCGCCATCTGACCGAGTTTGTTGGTGTAGATTTAGAAATGTGTTTCAACTATCATTATCATGAGGTTATAGATGCCCTCGATCATCTCTTTGTCTCCATATTTAAAGGTCTCAGGGACAGGTCTGTATACTTCTCTAAAAGATTGGTACATGTAATTAACAAGGTACAATTCTGCGTTGTAGAAACCTATTTCATGTGATCGCAAAGATGATAAAAGTGGACTTATGTCAGCTTGCTATACATTGTTTATGTTACAATGAAAGATATTTTAAGGTGTCTGTTGTGGCAATAACCCATATACATTGAATTGTATAGGCTTGCAGTAAAGGAAACAGTGATTCTGTTTCTACACTGGGAATTCTATACCTAGTAAATCTAAGGAAATAAGTGGACTTTCTTTTACCATGTGACCTTACTACAAATGTATTCTAGTGTATGTATGCATAAGCACATTCAAAAGTCAGGAATTGGTCAATATATTGACATCGGTCAAGTTACTTGCAATCTTTACCATAACAGTCTGAGAAGACTTCATTTGAGAAAATTGTTCCGACTTTATAAGACTCTCTGTAACTTTATATATTGATAAGTTATAATTAACCAAAAGAACATGAAGAACTAACATTAGGGAAGTACTGGTTGGTATCTCAGAAGAGTTATGGAGAAGGAGGAAACCATGAATGATTTTACAAAAATAAGAAATATCTGTCAAAAATATTATGTATATGGGACAAAGATGTTTTACATTTAATTGAAGTTTAATTAAAAAATTTTGAAAATTATATATAAGTATTATGTTAAAAATTTTGAACTAAAATAACAAATTTATGTTTCAGATACGCAGAGGAAATAGCAACAGTCAATAAACAGTTTCCTGCAGAACCCTTCAAATTTTTGGAACCTAGGTATATACTTTGGAAATAGTGCATTGTTGTAGAATAATGCACAGTTCGAGTTCAAATGCACAGGAATATATTCACAAAGGCCGATAGGTCTGAGTGATTAATTACAAAGCATTTGAATGATAAATCATGTATTGTTATACTATAATGCAAGAAAAATGATATCTATTTCCATTCTTACATCTTAATATAAAACAGAATGGATAAAAATATGTTAAACTCCATTGAGCATAGAAAAAAAATTCCTGACATCATTCGGGTTATTGACGTCATATGACATAAAAGCATTCTTTTTTAAGTTGTGCATAATATATTGTGTAATAATGCACTTGACTGCCCTGTCTGTTTGATAGGCAAATATTTGTATTTATTACCTGATACCTTATATAAATGTAATTTGGTATTTTTTACTGTTTTCTGAAATTCTAAAAACGTCAACGTTCGCAAACTGTTGACCGGTCAATAGTTTCGACTGTTTCCCTCACGTGTTCTGACGTCATTGACGTCATAGAGGATCCCACTTGAAGCATCCATCGATCTAGATCATGAACCAGACGTGACGTGACATAAAGTATTAAGTTTAATTATGAGCATATGTGCAAAGCTATTTTCTTGTTCCTTTTTTCTTCTGCAAGCACTGTTAAAACAGTAATTGATCAGGTAATAAAACAGTTATTTCATATGTGATTTTGGGAACAGTCAAACAGTTGTCCCTCGGTGTTGGGATAGTGTTTTGAACTGTTGCCCTCGGCCTACGGCCTTGGGCAACAGTTTCAAAACACTACCCCCTCCACCTCGGGCCAACAGTTTGACTGTTCCCAAATTACATATGAAATAACTGTATAATAAATTTGTAACAGTTTCTTCAACTTTCCCAACTTGATTGGATGGGAATTTTTATGGATATGCTTTTAATTACAACATTTACAAGTTCTTGGCATTATAACAATCAGAACATGTGTTAAAATCTTATTTTATTTTTTTCAAAGCAATTTTACTAACAGTTAAGTAACCGAAATATTGCAAAAGTTGATAAAGTCCTGTCTTGGAAATTGTTAAGATATGATAAGATTATTATACGAAGGAAACATTTATTTCGATACATTGATAGTTTGAGGTTAGAATACAAGGAGGGTGTGGCTATGTTACGTGAAGCTGGTGTTGAAATGGAGGAGGATGAAGATTTGAGTACACCAAATGAAAAACTACTTGGCAGGCTAGTTAAAGCTAAGGTATGGTATTTAATAACCGATATTTTTGTTTTGGCTTTTCTGGTCATTGTGATCTGACATTGTAAATGTTTATGTAGGATAAAATGTATGAATAATTGTAAAAAGATATGTTGTTGTAGATATAATTTCTATATGATTTTGGGAATGGTTATGTACTCAGAAAATAGAATGTTCAGAAAATGCATGATGTTTTATCTCAAATGTTGTGTATAGTACAGGGGATGTTAAATGAGTGTAGATTTAATTCTGAATTTATTGAAGGTATTAAATAAAATTGTATTATATTCTATTTACTGCATATCTTAAATAAGAACAGTTTACAAATGAAAAGAATCAATTTTCATAAAAATTCCTGTAGTAAAATTTACCGAGCTTTTGCACCATGTTTGTATGTATATGAATTGCAATACCAGTATTTAGAGAGTAGTCAAAGTGGCAAGCATATATTATGATAAAAATATTTACAGTTACAGTGCTAGCAATTATAATTGTTGCGCATTTTGAATTTGTCTTCAAAATTATAAATGGATACTCACAAGTTTATGCATAAGTCATTTACAGAATTTGACTTGGAACAGAATTGAACTTGTAGTAGGGATATTTGACTGGAGAAGTTTTTAACTGGTAAAGGTATTATAAATAGGAGTTGTATTGAAATGAACTAATTATGGTTATTACAGTATGACACTGACTTCTACATCCTGGACAAGTTCCCGTTGGCTGTACGACCTTTCTATACCATGCCTGATCCTAATAACATTGTAAGTGTACCAGTATATTATTTATACAGATATCCAGTAATTTATTACATGCTTTTTGGTGGTTTATAGAAATATATCAGTGATATAAAACTGGTAATTTCACTGTTTAAAACAGTGAAATTACCACTTTGATAATTTCACTGTTTTGAATTTAAGCCCCTTACTTTGTTTCAGTGAAATACCTGCTTGCACAGTACTGGGTACCAACTTAATGACGTAACGTCGTAAATGACGTCACGTTGTATTATTATTTGGCGCGCTTTTCATTCAGTATTAGGTTTAATGTCTTTTTAAAATGTTTCTTTGCATATAATAAAAAAAAAATTTGTTTAGTTTAGTGTAAGATCGAAATATATTTCACCTTGTGAACACCAAAAGTTCATATTTCACTCGTGGCTGCGCCACTCGTGAAATATACCTTTTGGTGCTCACTCGGTGAAATATATTCCGATCTTACACTGAACTAAACAAATATCCTCTATATAATTTATCAGTTATTTATAAATCATTGAACTATTGTGTATCTTTAGAAATAGTTGAAGACTGATTAATTCTCATATTAACTGAATTTTGTACTTGTTTTGTTTTATAAACAGAAATAGAAAATCCAAAACCATCTATGTAGAACCTTGATTTTAGCAGTTCCAAAAATTGTAATATGATTTATGCTTATTGAAGGTTTAGTCATTAATGATGCATTTTGTTGTAGCAAATGACTTAATAATTTGAATGACTTTAAAAATGATTGACTTGATAAAGTTTTTCAACATCTTTAAACATTATTCTGAAATGATACATGTAGGGTTTGTTGTTCTAGGGTTTTCTTTTCCTTAATCCAATTTGTACTATTTAATTAATGTTTTAACACAAACAGTTTTCTTCACATTATTGCTAGTCTCCACATTGAAAGCAGGGGAGAAAAAAGGTTGTATATATTAAGTTTATTTAAAAAAATGGGCAACTCGTCATTTTTTCATCCGGGAGGAGATTTGTTTCTCAGAGAATCCACGACCCCAAATTTCTGGCAGAGCGTGCAAAGTTACATGAAATTGGTGAGGAAATATTCATGTTGGTTTTGTCATGACGCGGCTCATTTCATTGTGCATTTGTATATACATGTCTTGTTCTACTCATACATTTTTAGCTCGACTTTTCTATGAAAAGGGGAGCTATCCTACTCGCCCCGGCGTCGGCGTCGGCGTCGGCGTCGGCGTTAGCGTCGGCGTTGGCGTCACACCTTGGTTAAGTTTTTCGTACCACCCCACTTTATTTCAGAAGTATTACAAGTATGGCTTTGAAACTTACCATACTTGTTCACCATCATAACCTCCATCTACAGACAGGAGTACATAACTCTGTCAAGGTTTTTGACAGAATTATGGCCCTTTTTTGACTTAGAAAGTGTATTGAGCTTGGTTAAGTTTTTTGTACCACCTCACTTTATTTCAAAACCATTGGAGGTATTGCTTTGAAACTGACCATACTTGTTTACCATCACGACCTTCATCAACAGACAAGAGGACATAACTCTGTCAAGGTTTTTGACAGAATTATGCCCTTTTTGACTTAGAAAATACATTGAATATGGGTAAAATCCACTTATTGCCTTAACCCTTTGAGATATTGCTTTGAAACTTTTAATGCTATTTCACATCATTACCCCCATCTGTACGCAAGAGAAGGTAACTCTGTCAGGGATTTGTTTTAAAAATTAAGGCCTTTTATCGACTTAGAATCTTGGTTAACTTTTTTGTACCAGTCAACTTTTTGACTGAACTGGTTGAGATATTAAATTGAAAGTTGGAATACTTGTTTACCATCATGGTCCCAAACATGGGCAGAGAAGGGTAATTCTGTTAAGGATTTTATTTGAATTATGGCCCTTTTTGACTTAGAAACTCAGTTAAAATTTTCATTCTTGTCCACTTGTTGACTTAACCATTTGAGATATTACTTTGGAAGTTGGAGTTCTTATGTGCCATCATGAGACCTATCTGTAAGCAAGAGAAGATAACTCTGTGAAAATGTTTCTTGATTTGTACTTAGAAATTCCTAGTTAAAGTCTTGTGTGCCCTTAACTGTCAAAGTTTTGTTTTATAGGCAAGCACTAAAAAAGTCGAGCGCGCTGTCCTTCTGACAGCTCTTGTATTAGAAGAAAGATTATTATGTGTAATGCTTTAACATAGTGATGTCTTTCAGTATGTTAGTGAAGTAGGTGTAGATTTGGTAAACCACAATTAGAATATATAGTGTTAAGTACAAATGATTGTTAGGCTGTTCCTAAATGACCTCAAACCACATGTCCCTCACCAATGTTGTTTTAAGTTCTACTCAGGTGCCTGTTTGTGCCTGAAACAATGCATGGAATGGTCTTCCTGCACCAGTAAAGCTGGAATGTTGCCATATCACCTATACTGTGTTGGTGTGACGTAAAACCCAAAACAAGAACAAACCTAAATGATCTTGACAGTCAAATGTGAATTCATAAAATTTCACTTCAATTTAATTTATTGTCTGTTAACTTATATATGAGTATGAGTTGTAGACATTTATGTTTTATGACATCTTGTTATGCTCAATTTTACCACAAATAATGTGTAACATTATCTCTTTTAAAACATTATACATATGTATATTATCTTTCTTCTTCGATCCTGTTCTGAAATAGAGATGAAAACTTTTTCTGTGATGTATGGTTAAGAACTATACAGATTAAATCATATATATTTATATTTTAATTCAGTTCAATAAAAATTCTGGCTGAATATTTAGAATTTTAATGTTTGTATTTTAGATCTTGAAACTATCAAAGGATATATAGATTCATTCAGATATGGAGCACCTCCCCATGCTGGTGGTGGTATAGGTAACTATGGTGTTAACATTATTTACATATATCTTATATGAAGCTATTTCTATACAAAATAATAGTTCATGTATATGTTGTTTCACTTTGAAGGACACATGAAAATTATGAAAATTCTATAAAAACACATTTTTTCTTTGTTTTCTTGTTTCATATTGGTGGTTAATATATACAAAAGTAAAAGTCAAATTCTGTATTCAGATCTCTTTTAATGCATATATGTCACATTCAGGATCAGTAAATATTAAAATGTTTTCTTGTATTGGGCCAGGGAAAAAAACTGCTGAAAAATTTTTTCGTTGAAAATCTGTTGAAATTTTTTTTTCCAAATTTTATATCACAGATAACCCTAAAAATGATAGTTATTATAAAGTATTTATTATATTGTATTTTCTAGGATTGGAAAGAGTGACCATGTTATATCTAGGACTTGACAACATTAGAAAGGCTTCGTTGTTCCCACGTGATCCTAAACGTATAACACCATAGACATTTTACCACCAGCTGGGCCCCAATCAACATCTGTCATATTTGCAATATGTCTTACATGATTTGTTTATAGTGCTTATGTCTGTTTAAAACAGCATGTCACCAGATTTATGCTTATTTTCATGAAAATTTTGAAAATGTGTTTAAAAGTGTAATATTGTAAAAAAAACAAAAGGAAACGATTTACAAATTATCAATTGCATTTACACTCCACTTATTTACTGAAAAGAGGTAAAAATATTCAAAAATAGCCCTTATTGTGTTAGTAACACATTAGAAATACAACTGTAAGTACTGAAAAATCGGTCATAAATCGCACATAATATGTCAATTATTTCTTGAATCTTGAAATTATTACTGTAAATTTTTCTCAAGTTTGATTTTATTGAAACATTTCGGCCCAGCTTTCAATTACAAAATAGAAATAAAAGGTTAAAGGTTATGACTAAATTTGAAAGTGCTACAGGCTCCTTATGTTTTATTTAAAGTTTAATATTTTTATGGTTGTTTTTGTTTTTTTGTTTTTGTTTTTTTTTGCTTAAAAAATTGCTTCATAGTAAGACCACTGTGATTGCAGCTCTTATAAAAAAATGTAAATAAAAAAATCTTCTTTTTAGATAATATTGTAGTATCTAATTCACTATTATAAGCCAATATGTGCTACTTTTTTGTCAGATATACGTGCAGTGTGAATGCTAACTTACATTTATAAAGTTGATGCGCATAGACTTAATATGTTGACTGTTGAGTTTTAGGAGGCTTTAAGGTTGTAAATTCTACAGTATTGAATTTTCAGTTGAAATTGATTGATGATTGATTGATACAAAATAATAATAATATAATATGAAAATAAAGATAAAGAATGGGTTTGTGTATCTACTGTAATATTTGATATTTATCATGTTCACTGCCATAAATATATATTTTGTAAGAAAAAAAAAGTGATAAGAAAAAAAAAAGATATTTCTAACGACTATTAATATAAGCACAATTTTATTCAATGCTTTAATATACTGTTTTTCTAGAAACTGAAAATGATTTAACGCAACATATTTTTACCAACTCTGAAATATGTAGCTTATTTACTGTGTTTGCTAAAAGACTTCACCTTTCTCTCTCTAAGAACTTTGTTACAGGTCTCAATTTTATACCATTTCTCAAAAATGATTTTTTGAGTATGGTTATTTTGTACTATCTGTCCATTAATAGGTACATTTTTGTACTGTATAAAACCATGAAATTAGTCAATCTCTTGAGGAAATAAACTATTTATTTATTATCTGCTTGTTTGTATTTTGTTTAGATGTGGGGGTTAAATTTGGCCTCTGCAGCCTTTGGTTGCTTATAATCCCTTGTTGGCCAAGTGGCTAAAGTCACTGACTTTAAACCATTTACTCATCACTGTGTAGGTTCATATTCTACCAGGGATTTTGCAGGAAGCTAACCAGCTAGCACATAGGTCAGTGGTGCTACTTGGGAGTGTGATATAATGCACAGTGACACCCAATCTTCATCCATCAGGCAAGCTGAAAACTCACTAAAGTATACAACTTAAAAATCTAATTAAGATTAAACAAGAACTGTCATTGAAAACAGACAAATGTCCTTCAAGTGCCCCCAGTAGAGGAACCATGACTTTTGATATGCATCAAAGGCATGATTACTGTAAAAAGTGTTACACATATATACAAGCATTAACTAATACTCATATTCTCAGTGAGTCCAATTATTTAAAAAAAGCATCCATGAATGAATGACAAAAATATCACCAGACACAATCATCAATGCACTATTTTGACATAAAAGTATAACCTCCACCTTTTAATCTGTTGACGGGTTAGAATGTGTTTGTGTATGACAAGTTTTCCCAGAAGTATGTCTTGTTATTTCAAAATCCATTCATGGATGACAATTGATGTCTGCATCTATCAATGTACCTTTTATGAAACTTTAAACCTGACGAGTCCAAGCATGACCTTATCTTCAAACTTGTTTTAAAGAACCATTTGTTTAAGCAAAGCTATTACAAAATCTGTCATGGAATGATAACAAGAGCGATCAGTAATCACATGTGTCGCCTCATGATGGCCAATTTTATGTTGGGACAAATTTTGTGACAGACGGACAGACACACGGACAGTGCACAACTAGACTTGGTACTGATCATTCCTGTAAAGTTTGGATAAAATTGCACCAGTAGTTTATGAGGAGTAGTCCGGACAAGCTTTTGCGTAACTGGCAACACACAGAAAAAAACACCTTTTTATCAAAGGGCCATAACTCGGCCAAAAATCATTCAACCGGAAAACCTGTGCAATATGCGCAAGGACTTGAGCTACAGATCAATTCTGTAAAGTTTCATTGAAATTGCATTAGTGGTATAAGAGAAGTAGTCCGGACAAACTTTAAAATTAAAAATTATTAAAGGGCCATAACTCTGACAAAAATCATTGAACCGGAAAATGCTGACAATATGCACAACTAGACTTGGCACTGATCATTCCTGTAAAGTTTTGATGAAATTGCACCAGTAGTTTATGAGGAGTAGTCCGGACAAGCTTTTGTGTATCTGGCAACACACAGAAAAAAACACCTTTTTATCAAAGGGCCATAACTCGGCCAAAAATAATTCAACCGGAAAACCCGTGCAATATGCGCAAGGACTTGAGCTACAGATCAATCCTGTAAAGTTTCATTGAAATTGCATTAGTGGTATAAGAGAAGTAGTCCAGACAAACTTTAAAATTAAAAATTATTAAAGGGCCATAACTCTGACTAAAATCATTGAACCGGAAAATGCTGACAATATGCACAACTAGACTTGGTACTGATCATTCCTGTAAAGTTTGGATGAAATTGCACCAGTAGTTTATGAGGAGTAGTCCGGACAAGTTTTATGACGGCGGACAGACAGACGGACAGACAGACGACGGAGAAGTGATCCCTATATATCGCCACTACTCCGTAGAGGCGTCACAAAAAAGATATGGCCTGGACCTGACTATCAATGACTTTTGAAACATGTTTTGTATTGAAGTATGAACTTGTTCTTTGGGCTGCTGAGCTAAAGTTTGTTCATTACATATCATAATAAGCAGCATATTTATGCAGTCCTTCCATGAATGACACAGCTATGCACAATCATAAGGAAAACCTTGACCTTCGAACAGGAGACTTGACTCTTACACATCATGTCTTACACATTTATGCCAAATTATTTTAAAACCCATCCAGGAATGACAGAATTGTTGACAGGACCCAACCATCAATTGATGCACTTTTATAAAAAAAAATTCATATCATACAAGTGTGACCTTGATCTTTGAGGTAGGGATGCGATCCTGGTGCACAACACACTCATTATTTCCAACACATTTATATTTAATTATTTTTAAATACAGCCAGGAATGACAGAATTGTTGACCTGACAAAAACATCAGTGTACACTCCACAAGTTGGATGTGTCGCCTTGTCAACAGTATAGCTGTCACTTAAGCATTTTTCTTCTTAAATATAGGTTATTCATAAACACTGCTCTTACAATGTACATGTACCTTTAACTTTAGTGGCATATGAACTGATTGTATCAATGTTACGTCAGGATTAATAAAACTTTAATATAATCAAAAATAAAAATACCGTGGAAAAGTTTTACACTTACAGATCAAATAGAGGGTTCTGTGTTGGATTCTTGAGCACTGCACATCATGTCAATGAAAAAGCTTGCATACCCAAATTTGGATCAAACTATCAAACTGATAGTGACCAAGTTATGCTCTGAACAAGCCTGTTAAGTATGAAAATTTACAAAGGGCAATAACTCAAATTATGAAGTACAGAGTACCGGAATTTTGTGCACTGCACTTCTCAATAAGATCTATCATCATATGAAGTTTCAAGTCGTTAAGGTTAAAATGCCCCGTAAAAAATAAAAGTATGAAAATTAACAATTGGGCAATAACTCAAACAAGAGGGCCATGATGGCCCTGAGGTCGCTCACCTGTATATAGGCCCCACCAACCCCCCCCCCCCCGCACAAACTTGGTAGACACCCATAAGAAGATGTTTCATGCTAAACATCTAAGCTCTAGCTCATTGGGCTTTTTAAAAGATGATTTTTTTAAAGTTTTTACTATACACATATAGTTAAAAACAATGACACCCCTGGGGCCGGGCCAGTTTTGACCCCAGGGCTTTTATTTGAACAAACTTTGTAGACACTTACTAGATGTTTCATGCTTAATATCTAAACTCTAGGTATTTTGGTTATTTCAAAGAAGATTTTTAAGTTTTGCTATACACATATAAGGAAAATCAATGACCCCCGGGGCGGGGCCAATTTTTACCCCAGGTCTTTTATTTGAACAAACTTTGTAGACACTCACTAGAAGATGTTTCATGCTTAATATCTTAACACTAGCTATTTGGGTTTTTTCAAAGAAGATTTTATTAAGTTTTTGCTATACACATTTAAGGAAAATCAATGACCCCCGGGGCGGGGCCAATTTTGACCCCAGGGCTTTTATTTGAACAAACTTGGTAGACACCTATTAGAACATGTTTGATGCTAAATATCTTAGCCATAGCTCTTTGAGTTCTTTAAAAGAAGATTTTTTAAGTTTTTACTATATGCATATAGGGAAAATCAATGACCCCCCCGGGGCGGGGCCAATTTTGACCCCAGGGCTTTTATTTGGACAAACTTGGTAGACACTTATTAGAACATGTTTCATGCTAAATATCTTAGCTCTAACTTTTTTGGTTCTTTAAAAGAAGATTTTTTAAGTTTTTACTATATGCATATAGGGCAAATCAATGACCCCCTGGGGCGGAGCCAATTTTGACCCCAGGGCTTTTATTTGAACAAACTTGGTAGACACCTATTAGAACATGTTTGATGCTCAATATCTTAGCCATAGCTCTTTGAGTTCTTTAAAAGAAGATTTTTTAAGTTTTTACAATATGCAGATAGGGAAAATCAATGACCCCCCGGGGCGGGGCCAATTTTGACCCCAGGGCTTTTATTTGTGAAAACTTGGTAGACACCCATTAGAACATGTTTCATGCTAAATATCTTAGCTCTAGCTCTTTGGGTTCTTTAAAAGAAGATTTTTTAAGTTTTTACTATATGCATATAGGGAAAATCAATGACCCCCCGGGGCTGGGCCAATTTTGACCCCAGGGCTTTTATTTTAACACACTTGGTAGACACTCACTAGAAGATGTTTCATGCCAAATATCTAAGCTCTAGCTCTTAGGGTTTTTTAAAAGAAGATATTTAAAGTTTTTTCTTTCGGTTGCCATGGCAACCAGAGTTCTGCATGGAATTAAATTCTTTGAACAATTTTTAAACGTGACCACCAAAGGAACATTCCTGTGAAGTTTGGATGAAATTGGCTTAGTGGTTTATGAGGAGATGTCATTTAAAGTAAAAGTTTACGGACGGACGGACGCCGGACGAAAAGCGATCACAAAAGGTCACCCTGTCACTTTGTGACAGGTGAGCTAAAAATAAGAAGTGCAAGGGTAATTATTCTTGTGCACTGCACTTTGTGTCATTGAAAGAAGCATGCATACCAAGTTTGGAGTCAATCCAACTTAAAGTGAGTTATGCTCCGGACAAGCCTAAGTGTCATAAAATAACCCCTATATGTCGACTTTTTCAAGGAGACACACAAATTCATATCATGACTTTTGATCTACAAGTGTTATCTTGACCTTTGAAGTAGGAACTCGATTCTTGCATGCAACACATCATCATTATGTCCAACACACTTATGGATATATAAATTTTTAAATCCATCCATCAATGATCGAATTGTTGTTCATACATGAACACCAGAGACCATTTTTATTAGCTCCTCTTCTTCGGAGTCATGTTGTTGTCCAAAAACTTTTAATATTGGCCATAATTTGTTAATTTTTCACTGGATTGCATTCATACTTGGACACAACATCCCTTTGGACATAACCTTAAAGTTGACCAGACGTAACTTGACCTTCACTCATAAATGACAAATATTCAAAGTTTGCTTGATTTTAGCTACAATTTGCAATTTGATTAAAATCAGCTCTAAATAACGCTCCGCTTTTACATCCGACTGTGACCAAATATAAAGTCATTTCTGGTGACCTTTCACACAGACAATCTGTGAGCTTGAAGTCACTTCTACCTTGACTTTTGAGTTTCAGACCTAGATGTTGAACACAACACATTTCTACAAAATTTCTATAATCCATAAATGAACGGGACAAAATTTGCACGGAAGGGCATTCAAACACTACAAAAGCTATATGCCTTCCCTTTTTGTGGGGCAAAATAATAAAAACCTTTGGATTTGAATATGGACTCTTATGTGATAATAAAATTGACCACAAAATGGATAATACTTTTTGTCTTTCCTAGATTCCAACATTTTTTCTTTGAAATGGGAACTGGGACATACGATACGTTATCGTACGTCCCAGATGGGAAGCATAGAAGTCATTAATCACCCAACATGTAAATTATTACTTGAATCTTAAATCATTTTACTTTTCTTAAAATCAAAGTACATTTTTCTCTAGATTTTCACGAAATATATTGGCTAAACTGAAGGCATGGAGCTTTAAAAGGGGCTTTCACTTCAGAATAATCTTTGTATCAAATCATGCTGCTTTATATGTACACTAATGGTCAGGCTTTTTATAACATTTCTTTGAATTCAAGTTAGTGTTTGCTGTAAAATAGGTCATATAAAATTTTGGGACGGATTTACTAAAAGGAAGATTTATGCATCCTAATGGGACTCGTATATGATCTGAATTATTGAAGTAAAACCTCTATGTAGAGGACCTCTACAAACAGAATCATTCTTCCAACAGTAAGACAATAATACCAACCTCTTCAGAACAACACTTCTCAGGTGGACAACCAAAATATTTATCTATCAAAGGATGTTGCACTGTACAAGTTGTAATGTACAAGAGTGGTGGCATAGCCAAGTGGTTAAGGCGTGGGACTAGTAATCTATGGATCGCTAGCCGAGCAGGTTCAAAACCCTGTCAGGGGCAAGCCATTGTTTTCTTGAGAAAGAAACTTTACACTTATTGCTCAGTACTGGTTGGTTGCAGGAACGGATTCAAAAGTGTGTCTATAAGCTTATAGCTTCTTACACAATCAAACTAAAATAATTTCTGTATAAACCAATATACATGTTATATAAAATGGAAGGGAAGAGGAAAAACAACAATAATCTGTTTTCATTATCTTTATAATATAAAAAATATGAGAATGAGAGCGGTGTTTCTGGACTGGGTATATGATGTATAAAATGATGATACATTTGTATTTTCTTGGTTTCAATGCATTTACAAGAATCAAGGATATGTTTCTATACATGATATGTGGTAATCTAACGAGCTCGGAATGACTTGGTGTATAAAAAATGTTATTATATACAAAATAAAATATATACATAATAAGGATATGTAAAAATTATCTAAATATTATGAGGTTTAACATACAGCACTATTTACAATGATTTTATGTGTCAAGGAAATGACATGCAAGAAAAAATGATATTTTGCGTTAACAACATCAAACAAAAAAAAATTATAAAAATTTCCAACAATAAGAATTGCAAAATTCTATCCTTGAAATTTTTTATTTCAATTATCACTACATTACTAGTAGCTAAAATGACTAAATAACCTGTTTGTCTTAAGGAATTTTTCTTTTCTAAATAAGGTTTTACTTAACAGCTTTGCATTCAAGAAATAATTAAAACAGAATATTGTATATGTGCAGTTTTAAAAGAATTTTAACACAATGCTTTAAACAACCACATGTCAATTTGAAATAAGGTATTTGTCATTTCCTAGAATTTGTTTGCTAAAAATTGCCAAAAACGAGCTGTGTTTTAACAAAATTATTTACTGAACTCAAAATTTCTTGCACATCACCTGGATTTACACACATATATATATTACAGACAATACAACAAGAATGATATGTTACATTTCACAACCTTTCGAAGAGGACATTTTGATATATAAAAAAATATATATATATTGCTATTTACTAATATATACAAATTATTTAAAAACAGACACCACCTCTGACAACCATCTTACTAGGAATGTACAGTATTCACATGTAAAAATTAAACATTTCAAATATTTTAGACAACTGATTCTTGAGCATATGCTTTATAAAAATCTACCATTCACAACCACTGTAAGTGATATGTTAATTTTTTTTATTTAAATCATATGTAAAAATGAAGATTAGGAATAATATCTGGTATATCATAGAAATATTTCAGTTTAAATATCCAATTACATTTAAAATTATTATTTACTTGGCTCTGAAACTGCCAAAAAAGCAATGCATATCATTTTTTTTAAAACTGATAAAATCTAGAAAATTTACTGTTAAATTATGTTATAAGAAATAACACATTAAAACCTTCACAATATGCCCAGCACTTTATGTATTTAATACACAATTTTCCAACACAAAACAAATATCACATTATTACAAAAACATATTAGATCTGATTTTGTGTGTAAATATCTTCTGTTATACACATTTTCTTTCTACATATTTCACTTCTAAAGTTCTATTATTTACATATAAACATGCAATGTTTTAAAAACGAGGTACGACCATCAAGATATAATGCTACATAAACCATTCTTGCCGTTTCTGAATGTCTGGAACACCGGTTTGTCCGAACACAATAGCTGCATCGGGATTGTCCGCATTTTCTTGACCTTTGGCCTCCTTTGTCTCGTAATCACCTTTTTGTCGGAAGTAGATGAAGAATATCATTAGTATGATGATAAAGATGAGGAACGCGGCTGCCACGGTAACTGAAATATAATCATCATTTTGGTTTACATTATCTGTCACAATTTATTCTAATATTTTACTCTTTTCTATAGCACTACAATTTTTAATTTTCTTATTACACGGAACTTATTACAATACCCTACATTGAAATGTAAACTGTCTAGTGCAAGTTTGGTGGTTGTCATTAGTAACCTTGACTACCCTTGATATCTTAAATGAACCTGTGTATCTTTCAATCTGACCAAAGCCATTCATCATATTAAGATTTTTTTTCCAAAATCGTACTGACTGAGTGAGGAATAGTGCTGACCATGATCACATGGCACTGACATGCCGGCTGTTCTTGGACTGAACTCTGAACTAATCATATGGGTATATTCTGTACCCGCCATTGCTGTATCATTACCTTAGTGCAGCAACAGATGAACTCCTTATAAATTAAATGGGAGTTAACATGTTATTGCACTAAGGTGACAATATGTTAAAATTGTTCAGCTGACAATATAGAGTTTGATCACACATTATAGATTTGTATGTGAGCCTGTCTCTATACTATATATTGTATAGACTAACCATAACCTCAAAGGTACCATTTAAAGTAAACCCATTTTTTTTTAACATTCAACTCCTTCAAAATTTAAATGATACAAAAACATCAGTATATTTTAGCAGCTGTGAACCCTCCTCTACCTTCTGAATCTACATAATTATAGTCATATACTAAATCATAAATGAATGTATGCCACTGTTTTATTGCAGCATGTGACAATTCTGAAATTATATCCTTGTTAATCTAACCATGTTATTTCTGATAAAATTATATATTAATATTTTCTGAAATTGCGTCCCACATTAATTTGTTATGTATAGTTTCAAACAAGAGGTCAAATTATCAATTCAAAATTAATCCAATATGAGGCAGTATATGTCACTTTATTCTATGTTTTTACAACAATCATAAATAAAGGTAATAAAATATAGAGACAGAAATTAACAGCTGTCTAACTGACTTAGAACTTGAGCTTGTATAATTTCTTTCAAGTTAGAAAAACAGAACCATATGTAAATCAAGATAAAGGTAAATTCATGATTCACAAATTTATAATTTGCTTTCTCATAAATTGCAATTATTTGTGTCATGTAAAAAATTGTGATATGAACCAGACATCAGTAAGACGTGGACCTACTGTCCAGAGTTGAGAGCATAAGGTCACTTTTCTCCAACATCCTTTATAGAATATATAATTATTGTTAGTATAAAACCCCTATTTTAAAAAATTACACAGGCAAAGACCATTCAAAATATATAATCATCACATAAATCTTGTTGTTTTGAATTCTCTGGTCATAATAAGACAACATAAAGTAATTTAAGCACTGCAAAAAATATAATTATATATACACTTGAAAGTTATTAAAGAATTATGCAGTGTTACATGGAAAAGAAAATATTAACTGTAAGTCAAATAGGAATCAAAAGAAAATAAATACTCTAGGCAATAATAGTTATGAAATTTAAGAAAGACAAAAGCATTATGGATTTAATATAAATTTGTAATCTTAATACACTTATACAATTCTTCTCCTTATAAGGTAGCTATGCACATTCGGTCAAACACATGAAATTTTGATTACAGATAGTTTTTCAGAAATGTTACAAACAGATTAAAGATTTCTATCTTTTCAAATGTGGTTTGCAAATAGATTTCACTTTTCTACTTGATTAGTGATTAACTTTTGACATAAAATTTACACATGTACTTTTAACACTTCATAATTAAGTCTTTAAAACACTAATACTTATTATCATAATTTATTTACTTCAATTAGCCAAATTTATTTGATTTTCATTTAATTAGAAACAATTGCCAATCTATGAAATATTATTTTATCATTGATGTTGTATCATAATTAAAATGTGCAGAACTTCCTTATCAGACAAACATTATTTTGTATCTATAAACCTATGTCCAGCCTATTTTTAAAACTATCATTGAAAACAAGTCTAGAAATGGAGCTATATGATTGGTCAATTTCAAATCTATGAAATGGGAGACAACCAATCAAATGCTAGTATTCAAGACTGATTTTCAATTAAGTTTCTTAACCATTAACCACCATTAACCTGAAAAAGCATTTTTGCCCAGTTCTATCCGCATCCATTCCTTACTACCATAACCACACAATTAAAAACTTGAAAAAATTTGATGAAACCATGTATTTGTTGAATGACAAAATTATGTGAAATCCCCCCATACAATAGCACATTAAAATATTGGAAAAATATCCTTGAAATATTATATTCAACATCAGAGTGTTATATGTTATGTATATGCACTATCAAGCATTATTTAAAATTGTATTTAGCTTTTTTCAATAGTTTCAGGGCATGCACATACAAGTAGAGCAGAAGTTTCCCAAAGTTTTGTAAGATTCCATATTAACCAATGCTTTTAAATATTTTTCAATAAAGGACCTACTATTGTATTTAAGCCATCGAGCTACCTAATAAACTCTTAAGACATTTTTTTTAAAACAGCTAAATCAAATACGATTAAATGGATGGCCAGTATTCTTAAAATGAGACATAAAATGTCCGTTTGACCCTTGAAATGACTCTTTGACCCTTCAAATTTCCAAAAGGCCTTATTTGACCCTCAGGATTTTAACTGGAGGGTCAAATTTTGTTAAGCGATTTCTTAAGTGAAGCAAACTTGTTTTATCTAAGTGAGCATTAACTCCGAGCAGACAAAAACGACCCATGATCTGATATACTGTCAAACAGAAGAACATGCATTTATAGCGCTTCCAGACATATGACACAAATGACAAACATTACACAACCAGCAGCATGCAAATTTATCTACAATTATAATTCTTTCTCCAAGAAAGCTGAAAACAAACAATAATATCATCATCTCCAACGAATTTAGTGAGTTTCTTTTCTAGATTATATATATGTGTGAGTTTTTCTTTTCCGGATTTTTGTACACGAGGGATACCTCCTACAATAAGTTGGTCTTCCTGCGACCTATCTTCTATTGGTGGAGGTGCCGTAATGTTAACATAGCTCGGTAACCATGGCCGCTGCTCAAGCGGATCAGACGGCCTCGTAACTTCTTCAAACCCGCACATGTCCTCAACTATAGCTTCTGAAAGTCATACAAGTTATAACCATGGTGACAAAAGTTACAAAATATTCTTTATTGTATACTGTACGTGTAATTACCTCCAACAATAAGTTGTTGTTCTTGTGACCTGTCTGCTGGCGGGGGTGGTAACGTAAGGTTCACGTATGTCGGTCCATATGGACGGACCTCGATTGGGTCAGGTTCACGAGTTATCTCCTCAAAACCACACATATCTTCACGAATTTGGTCTGAAAAATTTGCCATCAAATAATGTCATGAAACTTTCATTCTCTATTTAGCTAAAACTATTTCAATTTCTCTTAGAAAGAAGTTACATGGTACACAAAATATTAAGAAAATAAAATAGAACAAACTCAAAATATTTCAATTGCACCATTTCCCATATTAACAGTTTATCAAAACACTAACTTCTAATAAAAGTCTTGACCTAAAAGTCAAAGATTAAATGCAACACACAATGATTATACAAGAACTCCCAACATATCTAAAATATAATTCAAGGCAGTAGAATGATGCATTTCAAAGTCAGCTAATGTCATATTTATAATCAACATTGAACAAGTTAAACATATATATTAAGAAAAATATACAAAACTGAACAAAATTTCAACCAATCATTGGTCCAAGTTAACTGTAACACATTGGTGCAACAAAACTGTACATGTCATACACATCAATTATAAACAAATAAATAATTATAAACAATTTTGTATATCTGCAAGTCTTTCTTTCTTAATTAGCCAAAGACACAATAAATATTTTCAACACACGCATTGTGTGAAGTGGGGTTATATAAATATGTCTGAATGCAAACTTTTATAAGGAATAATTTTCCAATAAAAAAAAGAGGGGGTTAAATCAATTTGTCTCAAACAAGTAACTGCGTAATGAGATTATTTTAATAAGATCAACATTTGAACAATGTATCATGAACACACCCCTCATGCCATTCACAACTTATAGGGCTGACAAGAAATTACCAATTCATATTCAGACAGACAGATGACCAGGAGCATAATTTTTTTTGCCCATTTGCCAAATAAGTTCGGCATACATAAAAACTTTAAGAAAATGTAATAGGTCATGTTTCCATGACAACTTGTTGCTATTACAATACATTACCTGTCTTATTAACAATTATTGTAATCCTTCAAAAACCTGTCTGTGAAGAGACTATTATTACATAATACATTTTAAAACAAATCATACGCATTAAAACATGTTTTACTCCCTTCAAGATACTTAATTAAATACTCTTACTGCTTTTGTTGTTTCGTTTTAAAGTTTAACACAAATATCACTTGTAAGGCCCCCACGATTACACGTTTAAACGGATTCGTTTCGATTTTCATTCATAAACGTTTACGATATTGTTTACCGTTTAATCGAAATGACCATATTGTCTTACAAAATTTCTTAATCATTGCCTGTAATCATGGATTTTATCAATTCTAGTGGTTTATTCCAAAGTAAACAAACGGAAAATGGGTGTTTACAACCCTCCACACAGCATTACCGTGCAAAATTGCTCGTGACATAATACATTTTTGGTAAAAAATGGGGTTACAATGCAAAAAATGTGTGCTGACTCAATCGTGATGAGCCTTGCACATTCTTTATTTGTACATGTATTAAAAATAGAAAGAAAGACATCATTTGGCGACTCAAATACATGGTGTGTATAGTACATAGAGGTACCACCGTTTAAACGGTATCGTTTCGGTTCTCAGCAGTCGTGTAAACGTTTACAAAAAATTGTAAACGTGGGAGCCTTAATCACTTGTAACTATACTGATTTTCTGTATCCAAAATGGATTTTTAAAGAGTTTTTACTTTGATTAATTAACAAATTCCCAATCTTTTTCACATTATATACTTTTCAACAGTGTTTTTTGGAAATCAGGACTTCCCTCAGACAGTAATAGAGGCACTATTAATGGCAACCTTTATGTAATATTGTATATATGTTATTACCTTCTGGTACAGGTCGGATGAAAGAGGGTCTTGGATCCTGGAATGCTCTCTTCAGAGGATAGATGTTGTCAATCTGCATACGATAAATACAGCCTTCAAATCCTTTACCAGTGTTCTCAGTATCTAAAGGAACCCAAGATAATAGTACAAACATAGATCATTACATATCTTACTATAGATAATTACATACTTTACTATAGATAATTACATACTTTACTATAGATAACTTACACATATAAATATAGATAATTATACATTATAAATATTGAGGAGATACCACACCTCATCTAACTGAGGTTAAGCCATAGCAAAATAGTTTAACACCTAAAAATCTGGAAACAAAGTGATCCCTCAGAAGCATTAATCACAACAAAATTACATGAAAATTGCAGACTCAGTTTGATTGGGTATGTACATGAGGGATAGTGTATGGATGTCATTTGGAGCCAAAAATCACCATCCAGGTCAGACAACCTGACTATTGTTTTATTCTTACTTCCCTGATATGACATATTAATATTTCCAAAAGTTGACTCCAGACAAGAAATATTGATTCAAACATTCTGATTTCCGAACTCAAGATGAAATTCCTTTTAAAAATGTTTTCTTTTCCTATCAAGTTCTTTAAGCAATACATGCTAAACAGTGTTTATTTCTTGTGTTCAAATTACAAAATGTTTACTATAATATCATATATTCAGTAAGACAAATAAATGAAGTTTACCATTATTTCCAATAAAAAGATATTTTGGATCATCCAGAATGGTGTCACTAATTTTCTCTCCAAGATTTCCTGTTGCTACTGCATAATTGTCAACCTAGAAAAAATACAGGAAAATAGTCACGTCATATCATGATTATACTAAAGTATAATTGTTCAATTGTGAAATGTTATTGTAACTTATATTAATTACTATCCTTACAATAAACTTTGTCATTAGTCAGTCACAATACTTGGGCTGAGAGGCAGATAACTTGGTTTATATTTTGTTTATGTAGGAAGCTATAAGCTTATAGACACACTTTCTTACCCGTCCTGGAACCAATCAGTACTGAGCAAAGAGTGTAAGGAAACAATGACTTGCCCCTGCAGGCTTTTTACCTATGCAGCTAGCAATATTAGATTACTAATATGACATGTTAACCACTATACCATGCTGCCACTTAGGCAGCTAACATGCCCGCAAAGGTCATCTGCTATATAACTTGACCACTACGTTGCTTTATGACATGATGATACAGAGTATTGTGTTACAGACACAATGTGAATACGCCTCAACCTGTATTTTATTGACCTCCTTTAGCATGAAAGGTTTTGTCTTGCTTTAGCAATTACTTGAGCTCAAAATACCATCAAGATAGACAATGCAACAGGATGGATAAAAACACCATTTTTTACCTTTAAATGTTATATTTCTGAAAAAAGTACCTAGGTAGTTTCACAATATTTTGATATGTTGGTTGAACAAATTCCCACGTTTTGGATTCAAAACCATAATATAATGAATGACTGAAGACTTATGTTTTTTGACAGCAAGAATTTTTCTCCTTTAACAAATATAGGTATGAAAGAAGGATTTACCTGTAGATAGACCTTTCTGCCATTCTGTTCTCTCCTCAGGATGACCTCATGAGCTTGACCATTGGTCAAATCTATATTGTTTACATCTGTGTTCACTTCAAATCTTTCAAAACCGACATCCAGGAAAAACTTGACACCACCTTTACACAGAATAGATTACAATGATATTAAATATGTTTGCAAGATGTATGTTTAAAGTCACACCATCACCACTAAGGTCATATAATGATTATCAAGCTTTACTAGAGAATGAAGATCTCAGGTGGCATTTTGTGTATTTTGTCATGTTTGAGTGGGCACCAAAAGTAGAACCAACGATCTTCCTAAAGCTCGATGGAGAGCTTCATTATAGGACAGAATCAGAAGTCCCTACTGGGATTTGAACTAAATGCATTAAGGAATGTGTGGTTCAAGATTAGTTATTTCATCCACTCAGCCACAGAGGCCTCTTTTCATTAATGAAACACTTAACTGAAAATAAGACTTTATTAACTAAAGTGTGAGTAAAAATTGAGCCCATTAAAATTTATTCTCTATAGATATTGTAATTATTCAAAACTGATGAAATAGCAATTTTCTGTTTTGGATATTTTTATCAAATTTCACACCTTTGTTTACCATATTATACTTGAGATAGTCAAAAGTTTTCTATTTTCAGTTTGATAAGTTATGTCTCAGTTTTAACTAAATGTATATCCAAGACATGGCAATGGCCTGTGGAAACTGTTTTGCCAACTATTCAAACACTACCCTACTATTCCACAAAGTACTTTTAAAGAGTTCATTAAGTTAACATGCAAGGCCCTTACCTAAATGGGAACTTAACTGGACTCTAACATTCTTTCCAGTAACATGATCGTAAAAAAATGTACATTTACCATTGTTGTTCATCTCCAGTGAGATATATTCTGTGTTTTTCTCATTCCTCAGCTGTATTAGAATACCTTGTTTCTTCTTGGTGATAAAACCCACCCTGATGTACATAAAATCTGTGGCCGAGAGACCTTGCTTGTCATCAAACTCATATTGGATCATGTAGTTAGTCTGCATGTTTACACCCACCTCTGTCAAATAGAAATTAATAGTTTACATACCTTACATACATATATACCAAGTACCTAACTCTGTCTTCTGTTAAATAAAATCCATTTCCAAGGAATATGCATAAAATATATTTCTATGGTAAAGATATATCTTAGAAATTCTGAATTATTTTACTTCATTATAATTTTATTCATGACAAACGAAATGCCACATTTTTTTTTTAACAAAACGTAAAAAGAGTACTGTAGTTTCAATTTTATGACCCTATACTTAAACAGTGAAACTATGATTGGGTACTTGGATTTTCAATCTCTAATAAAGATGTTTTTTGTTGCTTTTTTTGCATTTGGTTGTGTTTGCATAAACACAGTATAGGTAATATTGCGACTTTCAAATTTTACTGGTAGAGAAAGACCTCAGTTGCCCATCCAGGCATAATTTCAGGCCTGAAAATGCACCCTGAGTACGACCACTGGAGTTTCCTAAGGTAACAGGATAGCCTTCTCACATGTAAGAATTTAGTAACCTGTGGAAAATCCAACCAACACCAATGAGGGGCAAGTGGTTTGAAGTCAATGACCTTAACCCCTCAGCCAAGAACGGCCCATAAGTAATGTTTAACAGTCAAATCAAATTTGACTCAATAAATGTAGTTCACTAATCATATTATATTGACATAAGATTAAAATTAAACTAATAGTATACACTAATATACTAGTAGACATGATCAATGACAAGTTATCTTACCTCTAAAACACATCCATCCTCTAAAAGGTGTGTAGGCGCAGTCACAGGTATAATGTGAATAACCTTCCCTACATGTACCTTGGTTAAAACACGGGTTACTGGAACATTTACCAACACATCCTACAAGATATTTTACTCAAAAGGTTAATAAATATTTATAATAATTCATCTTTAAATTTCAATACATTTATCATTAATACATTTATAATGAGTTCGATTTACTCTATAAATACATATTAACATGTGAATATTTAGGCAAACTGATGAAATCAAGTTCAGTAAAATTAAGTACCTGTTGTACAGCTATTTACTGGAATATTTAATCATATTATAAACATCATGAATTAAATATTTTCTGAACAATAACTGCTGCACAATAATCATAACTGTAGTCATATATAGTTACATATTTTAAAATTTAGTAATAGGAAGTCACTAAAATTCCATTTGTTTGTTTGTTTGTTTGATTGGGTTTTACGTCACACCGACACAGTATAGGTAATTTGGCGACGTTCCTGTTTTACTGGTGGAGGAAGACCCCAGGCGCCCTTCCGTATATTATTTCAGGCACGAATGGGCACCTGAGCAGAACCACCGACGTTCCGTAAAAATTCCATTTTACTTTATAATTAACTAAATCTAACTGCTTGGTAATTTCAATCTTTATTAAAAGTTTATTTTAGATTAAACTTACCTTCCTGTACACCATAAGTAAACTGGCCCTTTCTGACGGCCCCTCTCATGTCCATCAAAACACCATTTACTCTTAAACCTCTCATACATCCGACAAAACCATCTCTGTGATCTACCGCAGCACCAACGGTCAGAGGTTTAGTCAGGTCCATCAGACGAGTAATCTCATCCTGGGGCTCGTTACGCACCTCCTCCGGGAAGTTATCAACACGGAGCCATGCCTGTTTACGATTACGTTCTATGTGAACTGTATGCCAAATATCGTTGTTTAGAGTGTTGATGGTTCTGTACTCGAGTACCTGAATACCGTTACCAACGTTGTACCGGAACTGAATCGTGTCTCCATCTATAAAATACCAGATTTATTAAAAGATTTTTAACCTCTTTATTTTTAATACCAGGAAATTTGGCATGAAACAAACATTAAATGTATTTTAAGAAAACAGATAAAAGAGTTCTTTTTTCTTAATATAAAAAAGCCATTTTGAAGACCTGAAATCCCCAAGTTTCTATAAGAGAAAAACCTTCTAAGCACAGTTTTTACAGTATACCTACTTAACCATAGTAAAATGATGAACAGACAATTTTTATATTTTAAAAATTTTTTAGATTATGATCACTCTGCAACAATAAAATTTTTTTTACAGAGATATGTATTCCTTCCATGTTTTGAAATTAAAGCTACCGACCACATGTAAAAAATAAAACCTAGAAATGGTTTGAAACTATACTCTATAGCATGAAAGAAAGTGACAACATTTTAATTAGCGGGTATTTGTGTGAGCCAGTTATAACTGATGAACCATCTAGTTTTAAACCTGTGTTGTAAACTTTTTGACATTTAATTGTGACACTTTTTTCAAAGAAGCTCAAACAAGCATTTGTGAGAAAATATATCAAATGCTCGATAAAGAGTGTGGACAAATAAATAGAGGATATTGAATGAGTGTAGGTTTAATTCTGAATTTATTGAAAGAATCTAATAAAATCATATTATGTGAGCCTCTGATAGGATAATATTGTTTTATTCAATGAGTTCAATAAATTTAGTATTGAATCTACACAAATCATTCTACTTATCACATATTTAAAATAAGAACGTTAATCTGTTAACAAGAGTAATTTTTCAATGACGCCTTTGGTGTAACACTAATATAGCGTGCTTTAATGCTTGGTTTATATATAGCGCAAATGACGTCACTTCAAAGTGTTTTAACACTAGTGTCATATCGTTTTTCTTTAACAGCTTTATTACACTCCTGCGCCGCAGTTTATGTGATAAACTGTACTAATAAACTGTACTCACTGATCATTCTAATCTGTATAAAATCATTCTCCGTATCTCCGGTATCATGTATCATTACACCGTCGGTAGCTGTAGTCTTAAACTGGAACCAGATATCACCAGCTTTATCACCTTCAAATGTCGCAAACTCCAACGTAGCATCAGCTTTCCTAAATGTAATCACATTGTCTAGAAGATCTGAAAGAAGAAAGTAATTAACCGTTCTGAATGGTGGTAGCAATAATTACTTGATAAATATACTGTATAAGTGGTTAAGTTAGCGACGCGGAAATATTGCTGAATTTTGTGAATCAACGAAAATTGCTAAAATTTTCTCTAGCATAATAGTCTCCCAACCTGTCATTTAATTTTACTCTTGCATGATTTGTGAAATTTTTAATTTGACAACTTTTTGACACACGGAAATATCCACTTATACATCAGTTAGGTCAGCCTGCATGTCAATATAACCTGTGATAGTCATGTGGTCATCTTCCAGTAAAAACAGGTAATAGAGATTCCCAAAATGCCCCTTTGCACATTATACATGTTCAAAGTTTGAGATGTCTGAACAACAGTTTGCCTGCAAGCGCAGCTTATTTACATGTTCAAGATTCAACCCTGAACCAATAGGCCATTGAAAAATCTATGAATATATGAAGTAGAACTTCCAAAAGTCAATTTTGAAGGGACTTGCATAAAACTTCTATATACTGGGATTCTGACTGGGATTCTGATTCTTTATCAAGCTCAATTTACAGTCATAATTTCAAGTCCTTGACATTTAAAAAGTTGATTACAAGTGGTGTAACCTAAACAAAGGGCATTAACTTAACCAGATAACAATATATACATATATATGTTCCATGCGATTTTAGGTTTTCATTGAGATTATATAGGACGTAAAATTGTGACTTTTTTTTTTACTTGGACATATGGAGAAAATCAACTAATTAAAGTTTGACATATAGAAGTTCTACTGTATATCAAAGTTTGTATTTATTACTACTGAATTTGTGACTTTAAACAAACAAGTACTTACTGTCACCGAAACATTTAAGTTCTTTCACTTGATGCTGCCCGACTTTATTATCAGTCAGTGATCCTGTATCACCAAAATGTAGCTCCATTACAGGGAGATAATCTTTGTGCATCAACAGTCCTGTATCTGACGTCTGACCACCGGAGTCACAGTTACATGTCGTACTCTGTAAATCACAGCCCTCTTCTGTAAGCCCACAAGCACACTTGTACGTCCCTGGTGCAGCTCCTCCCCAGTAGTGCATGTCCTAGAGTAGAAGTTGTAAAATACTAGTAAATAATGGCATTAACAATATCCTTTTACAGCTGGTTCTCTGGTGTTTTTTTTTATCTAACTTAAATATTAGACAATGTTTCAGATGCATCAATTCCATCAAAATATGAACAGATCAAAGTCCCAATTCATCTTACTAGTTCCTAAATCATCATTTGGGAAGCATATACTTGGCTGTTGGTCATTCCAATAAATTAACAATCTGTATATTGTAGTCTGTATGTTTATTAACAATTTTCTGGCATTTTATCTCAGAGTCCAACCTTACTGTGGTTACCAGCACTGGTCATGACCAGGTTCTCATGTCACACCAGTATTGGTCGGTTCCAGGAAGAGGCTACAAGGATAGTTCAACTAAGCTATAAGTTTTCATCACAATTAAAGCAAAAATGAAATTTTGTTAACTTACAATGTAACTAAAATATTAGACTGAAGAGTGATTTAACATTTTTCACCCTCAATTTCATAAATATGCTTATCCATATTTTAATCTGGACAAAATCATTTCTTATTTTAAAGGAAAATTTCAACTACTAACTGATCTAGGTTTGTAACATGCACACAGGTAAAATCTCTTGCCACTAGCAGTCAAAGAGTTAAACAAGCTAAACAATACAATCTTCATCGCACAAAGATCTTTTGTCTATATATAACTCTAAGACAGAATGTATTCACAAACCTGGTATGTTCTTCCCACCCAGTATCCATACGTTCTCTGTAACCCACTGGCAGCAGCTGAAAAAATAAAACACATTCAAACATTTATATACAACATTAATAATGCAACTCTTGATAGATATTAGTCGTTCTTCTCTCCACTTTAAGAATACATGCAAGTCTATACCAGAACAGAACATAAAATTTATTTTAGATTTAAGAATTACAGCTTATCATCATCAACCATTCATTATATACACATACAATAATTACAAATAAATAAGTAGCATACAAAAATCATGGATTGAATTATATGCAACATTAAGGGTTAGATATAAATGTATTTAATTTGTTTTAATTTGTTGTATATGAGAGAGTAAACATCTGTAGAATTATATTTAATATGAAGTATTCGTATGAGAATCTTTTAATTGAAAAGCCTAAAAATAGAAAGTCTATGAAGAAGAGATTTTTTTCTCAATTATTCACAAACTTCTGAATTTAAACATACACGGTCTATACCACCTGTATAATCAGACCAGCCACTGGTCATTAGTTAAAAGTCACTGTTCACTTTAATCTAATAAAGGGAGTTAACAAAGTCTGATCATGATTTATCCTTTATTTTTCAAATCAAGGAACTCGGTCAGAAGATTGTTCCATCAAAATTTGGCTACATGATTTTTTAAAGCAAACAATTCAGCGTTGTCATTTGAAATACTAATTCTATTTGGGACTTGAGACTTTGAAACTGGGAGTACAACTTAATCTCAGTTTAAATAGGAATGGGAAAAGCAGTTTCTGACACATTCATTTTACTTAATGGTAAACATGGCAAAAATTATAGAGCAAACAAACTCTGACCATTTGTAGTGTCATAAAACAACAGTATAAGACAAAATAAGATTTCACTTACTAGATGTATCATCTCTCGTCATCAGCCTAGAGTTGTTACATCTCCATACAATTTCTTGTTCACAAGTGTCAGAGCGCTCGATGACCTCAGTCAACCCGGCAAGGTCAGTCTCGTACTCGATTTTACGTACATAGTAATCTGGTGACTGGAACCCGTTTACTGTAATCAGGCTCATACTGTTGTGTCGGATCCAAGTCTCAACAGGATACAGGGAACCAGCTATAAAATATATAGATATACAGGGAACCAGCTATACAATATATAGATATAATAATCAATTCAGGGGAACCAATAGTCCATTGTTAAGTAAAGATACTTATAATAACAGGAGAATTAGTTGTACAATGTTATAAAGGAAACTAGCAGTATATATTTACATAAAATGTAACATCCATCACCTAGGTGATATTCTTAGTCACAGTAAATAAAGACCAAATTGTCCTCTATTTGAATATTTAAAGTGACCTCATTCCGTTACTGTGGCTAGACCAGTTTGGAATGGTCAAAATGGCAGCGAAAGTGGACATGCGCATTGCATTGTTATGAATTTAGTTTGATTCCTGCCATGTGAATGACCAATGCTGAAACATTATTTCTGGGAACTTAGACCAAACAAACAAATTTCAGCAATCGTAATAATACTATTTTAATATTTAAAGTTTGTCATCGAAGTTGCTCAAAGACAGTCATCTTAACTGGGAACCAGAAGTACAATTTTTTAAAAGAAACCAGCTGTGCAATGTTATGCAAGGGCAAATTATTATAACGAGGGGACTAGCTGTTTTAATGTTGTATCTTGATAATTATAATATTAGGCAACAACTAGCTTTACAATGTTACATATAGACATCATTACAGGGAACCAGCTGTGCACAGATATATATAGATGATTATCATTACAGGGAACCAGCTGTGCACATGATTATATTATATATATAATGATTATCATTACAGGGAACCAGCTCTCTGTCAGTTACATCACTGAAAGGACGTACAATAAGAAGTTAACTTACTTTTTCCATTACAGATGACATTGAAAGGGTCAATAGGTCCTGAACCATCTGGGTCCACAGTAACTTCTTCTTGTCCATCCATTATAGTGTACATATTGTGTAAAACACATGATAACTGATGGGAGGCTGAAATATTCAACGATCATTCTTATTTCATACAAACTTGCCAATATTTCTGAATATTTAGACTTAATTGATAATTTCTCTCTCTTGTTTTTGCTGGAATCATTTGTAAAACTAACATATGCTATCCATTATTATTATTTTATTTTTTTTTAAATCCCAAAAACTGATTTAGGACAGTTCCGAAAAGGAACCTGAAATTAAGAATGATATCAAAACAAAACTATTAATTAAATAAATTTCACTTAATTGATAATGTCTCTCTCTTGTTTTTGCTGCAATCATTTGTAAAACTGACATATGCTATCCATTATTATTTTTTATTTTTTTAAATCCCAAAAACTGATTTAGAACAGTTCCAAAAAGGAAGCTGAAATTAAGAATGAAATCAAAACAAAACTAAATTTCAGATAAAGAACCAGATTGGTTCAAAACCGGTAGAGTTTAATTAAACTATTGTTCATATTTATCTGGTATTGACATGCTTTTTTTGTTTGCTTTCTTTTGCTACCAGTAAAATTCAGATCAATTGATAAAATCTCTCATAATACTTACAGATATGGCACACAGCGCCTTTATAACCAGTAGAATCACAATCGCAGTAGAAATTATTCCAGTCTTGGTCGCATCTGCCATTATGTTCACAGGGATTAGGTGTACATCTGTCTCGAATCTTACACGAACCAATAGCGACCAAGTTAACATTACCACTGTCCAATGCTTCAAGATTTACTGGCGCTGAAGCAACTTCAATATTACGTAAACATCCTCGAAAGCCAGATTCTATCTGAGAGCCACCTAATATCACAAATAAGTCAATGTAAATTAAGTGCTTTTCAAACTTTGGTAATTTAAATCAATTGTCATGGCTGTTACTTAAGTAATTTTTTTATGTTCATTTCACAATATTTCACTGTAAATGCATTTTTAACACTTTCATGAAAATGGCATGAATCTGGAGCCATGTTGCTTCAAATAATAAATAAATTTCCATTGAAACACTAGACAAGTTTTATGTTAGTCTTTGATAAAACAACATTCTCTCCATAAAGAAATATACTTTTAAACTATGAATATATCAATAACTAGGTTACTGCTTAATTTTTAGATCTTTACCCCAATTTTATAAATTGGCTATGGTAGAAAAGGCCTATTGGGACATCAACAAATTAAAAATTAGACAAACAAAATAGAGTCTAAACACACTACCCTGACATTCAGGCCAGGCATCATACTGGCAATACAGGGCCTAGCTTCCTGCACTCAGCTACCAGTATCTTACCTATAAAATAATCCGATCCTGCTATGATTGACATTGTTCTAAGTGAAACCTTTGAGTTTCTATCGACTGTAACATTCACTTTTGAAGAGTCAATATACAGACTGAAACTGTGCCAGAGACCATCAGTAAACTGCTGGGTGTCACTCTCAATATCAACTGTAATATACAATAAATAATCGTATTAACAGCACTAATACAATTTACACAATAAAATCACTGTCAATAATTTTTTTATGTTTGATTAAAAATTACACAGGAACTGGATATATAAAAACTTGTGAAATAAGACATGTGCTCCTTTTTGCAAAAATTAATACAAGAACTTGTTCCTGAAAACAACTTATCTATGACAGCTAGAGGACTTCCTAACAAGAAAAAGAAATGCAACACCCCAAGCTGAATTCAAGAAATAAATATAGTAATGTAACAGGTAAATCATATATTTTAATTCAATTCGTAGGTAAATATGAAGTTCTGACAGATATAAATACAAAATTTATCTTATCTGACAATTTTAGAATGAGTGATTCAGGTTTCTAAAGTTCCTGTCACAAGGAAAATGCTTTATATTTTGATACAGGAATTGTTAAAGTGAGCTTACTGTTTCTGACTACATCTTCTACAATCTGCCTGTCCTTGTCAGTGACTTTGTAATATACAAAACCATCTCTATCAAGCCTAACCTGTAATAGAAAATAATCTTACAATAATTTCAAGGTATATAGCTATATTAAGCTACCCGACATGATTAGAATATATTAGAATATTTGTTTGAATATTTATGATATCATTCCCCAGGTACCTTAGTTAATAGAATGCTCAGTGGCATATGCACAAAAAGCATCTATGTATTATATGTTTAATGAGGGTCCAAATCCACCTTTTAAGGCAAAGAAAGCAACTTTCACTATTGATTACAGACCTTGGACATGTCACCAGTTTTACCCTTTGAAGTTTATGTTAAAAAAAAATATTTGGATTTACAGTGCAAGAGTATAAGCCATAGAGATAAAATTTGATCTAGATATAGGTTACTGTATAGAGACGTAAATTTCCAGTAACCTGTGACAATAATAAAAGAGGAAGCTCTGTTTAGGGTTGTTGGTGTAAAGCAAAGGATCCGCTTTCAAGGGGTCCATGCACTCTAGTGACCTTCTACTTTGAAGTATAATAATCAAATGTGCAATTCAATAATGAAATGCCTCTACTACATTGTAAACAGAGCACTACATTTTGAATGAAATGTGCTTGGAACCAGTTTTAAGGGAAGTCCAATGGTACTTCTTAAATTTCTTTTGAAAAAATTACTTGTCAAAAAGCAGGAGTATCTTCAGACTGGTATCCAGTTTTCTTACTTACCCTGACTTCAGAGGGATCATTCATTTGATGATAGAGAAGCAGACCATCCTCATCATGAGTTCTGAACTGAAATGAGGCTCTAACAATACCTCCAGATGATGCCACGCCAGGAACCAGGATGTAGGATTCTTGTGAAGTGTATGTGCATGGTATTTCAGTTTTGAGCTAGAAAATATATAAACAGATGTAATTTTGTTGATTGCTAAAGCGTATGTTTTTGCATATCTATATTCATATGAAATGTGAGCAAGAAAAATACAAATCTGATTAAAATCAGCTCTAAATAATGCTCTGCATTTAGATCTGAACATCATCAAATACGGAGTCACTTCTCGAGACTTTTCAAACAGCCAATCATCGGCGAGCTTTCGTTATTTTAAAAGCTATTCTGTTTCTTTTTTTTAAAAGATGGAAAACTAATATTGAGAAGGTAATCATCACAACTTCAAGATATTACGATGGAACAAAGTTAACATGGCGTCATCCATTAACATAATAATCTATTGTTAGTAAGTTTGATATGGAACGACTTTTATGTGTTCCCTTGTTTGATAAAATGCGGTTCACTCAAAGTTTGTGTACTATAATATTTTTATTGCAAGCCTGATAAATCCTCAGATGGTGACCAGGTTTTGAACTTCAGGCCTCTTGATTAGAGTAGGAAACTCAACCACGTTAAACAAATAGTGTAAGGAGGTGCTACATGTTAGCATTACACTATAGGCATGTCAATGAAAAATGATTCCTTTTCGTTTTATTTTGGGTATGTGATAAATAGAATTTTATATCCATGTAGGTTCATTATTAAATTTTAAGTAATATGTTGCTTGCCAGAGACTCGCTTAGTATGATTTTATTAAACTTGTTTAATAAAATCAGTACTGAATCTACTCTCATTTCACATCCTCTATATTGTCACATAAGTGCAATAACTGATTAACTTCTATTAAATCTAGAAGGACATATTATGTTATTGCACTATGGTGATGATATATACTATTTATCAATGAATAAATAAATTACCTGGCAGGTAAATGCTACAGGTCCTACTGTCTGGAAGCGACTCTGGAAACCTGAGCTTGCCTTCACATCTCGGATCATATTAATACTGTTAAATCTAACAAAGTCTATACACCCATTGAAGTTATAGCGTGTTGTTAAACCCTTCTTGTTGAACGTATCTACACCTCCCAGATATATCTATAAACAATGGAGAAAAATTGGCTTTAATCTTCTACTATAAAAACTAAACTCATAATAATAGCAAGGTGTGATCACAGAACAAATAATGCATTCATTCAAAATCTATTCTGTAACCCTTCATTAACTCATCAACTGCTGAATTTGTATAATGGATATTAGCCTTGCTTTGACTTTGAAACAGTTCATTCAAATATGGAATTCAATATCAATAATACAAGAATTTTGCTACAGTACCAACAGTATAGAGCCTGGTCAGACTACTCAGATGTTTCTGGCTCTATACTGGTGGCAATGACATATCAATTTCAAATTCAGCAGGTTAAAGCTACATGCCTCCAGATGAGTCAAACTATGTCAATAAAATCAAACTTGAAAAGAATGTACTAAGATGTAAGGAAAAGTAAAAAGTTTCAATATTCAAGTAATATTTTACATATTATTTGTGTAATGATTGTTTTTCGTATTACAACAATTTTCACTGGTTACAACGCAAAAAAGGCATCATGCATATTTTGACACTTTTTGCAAATTTTTACAGGGGTTTGAAAAAACTTATGTATTATAATTAAAATTCCCCCTTTTTGGTTACTTCACAATATTACACATTCAAACACATTTTCAAAATTTTCATAGAAATTAGCATGAATCAGGGGGCATGCTGCTTAAAGCATTAATATTAATATTTTCTTGAAACTTTGTATTCTTTGAAAATTTTATAGAGAAGAACAAGGTCTGAAAGTGGTAAAAACCATGTTGAGACATCCAAAACAAAGAGATTTATCAATAATTGTCGAGGCATTAAAATCTGTCTGTTTAAAGCGTTAGATATCAAAACCCAAAACTAAGGCTAAATGAATCAGGCAAACATAAGAACTAAATGTCTCACCTTTTTATCAAGATCCAGTCTGAAAAATAATCCTTTAGTTTCAAATACGGACTCGAGTCTGTCAACTACAAGTTTTGCCTGCATTCTGTCTCTCTGAAATATAACGTCATGCCATTCCCCGTCGTCTAACATACTTCCTCCAACAATAATTGTCTCACCAGATACAGACTGTGTCGATCCTGGTAATGTTTGAGAAAAAATAATTTAAATAATGTTACCCATCATACCTCTTACTAACCTATAGCCATATTATTTGACATCTTATTTAATCTTATCAATCGTATTTAAATTAACATGGTCAGAATATGTAGTTTTTTTCAAGTTTAAATAAAACATTTGAGCCACTTCATGATAAAAACAACATAATGGGTTTGCGACCAGCATGGATCCAGACCAGCCTGCTTATCGGCACAGTCTGATCAGGATCCATGCTGTTCGCTTACCAACCCTATTACAAGTAGACAAACTGATAGCGCACAGCATGGATCCTGATCAGACTGTGCGGATGGGCAGGCTGGTCTGGATCCATGCTGGTCGCAAACGCACTTTGTTGGTTTTGTCGTGACGCGGCTCAATTTTAATATATAATTACAGATAATACTGACTCTTAATAACATTTCTGATATGTTGACAGTAGCGGCAACTACTATTGTCACAATCCTGTGTATTGAAACAATTAAAGGAAATAACAAAGCTTGTCACAAATAATTTATCAAATAACACACTAGTGCTGTATCCAAAGATAATATTGTAATAGAAGATGAAAACAATGCCTAAGTAATATCAAGCTCTGACACATAGATAGATGGATAGAATATTTGAGGTGATTTGATTGATCTTTACATTAAAACATTAAACATTGAAGTTTTATATTGGGGTTTATTAAACTGTAAAGGTTATATTCAACCACCTGCTTTATTGGTTGAGGAAGAACATAGGTGCCCCTCCATGCATTATTTAAGGCATGAATTGGGCACGAGTAGAACCTGGATGACATGCCGTACGCTAACTGGATAGCTTCCTCACTTGAAAGAACTCAAGAGTCCCTTGCGGGATTCAAAACCAACAGTGTTAATGGACAAACGAGATACCTTAAAGTGAATATTTGGATAAATTAGGTATTCCTACATATTGCATAAGGAATGACTCTTTCATATAAATATCAAAATTTACATCATACCTAAATCTATTTTAAAATGTAGATATCCTCGTTTCAGTTCAATGGCAATATAGTCGCCCTGGTTACCATCAGCATAGAGGAGAACTCCATCTTGTAAAGTTGTTCGGAATCGTAAAATAATCATGTCTGCTTCGGATCGTGATGATTCAAGCCCAGCCATGTCGTATACAACATAACCCTCATTTGAAACTTTAATAGGCTCAGAAACTGTAAATAAAATTGATAATGTAACTATGTCAACAGAAATGAAAATCAAAATAAAATTGAGAATTTATGTCAACAGAAATGAAAAACAATACAGCCAATATAACACTGCCAAAACTTGTATTTTACTTTTAAAGTGACAAAAAGATGTTAATTAGGGACCATGATTAGCCAGTCCACTGCATGCTCAGGTAAAAAAAGTTGAATGTAAAATAATTAAATTAAAAAATATGGTGTGGTGTGATTATGCAAAAGTTCATTATTCAACACACAATACTAGAAATCAAGTTGTTACAATACTCAAAATTTTCTATTTTTGACTCTCCATGTCAAATTTTAAACAGGGAAGTTACCAATTGCATTAAGCTATGCAGAATCTCAAAATTTGATCTCCCGTGAAATTAGCGAGGTATGAAATGTTTGAGGAAGAACATAGGTGCCCCTCCATGCATTATTTAAGCATGAATGGGCACGAGTAGAACCAAATGAAATGTTACAGGAAAACCATGTGTACTTACAATATCTGCATCCTATTACATCCACTCTCATTGAAATAAACTGATTCCATCTCTGAGGTCTAAACTTTACATATCGTGCAATTATTGGGTAAATTAAGTTGTTCTTTTCAACGTCATTTCCATTATCATTGCCTCTAAATATCTGTAAATTAAATAATTCATATTAATACTTATGATATCTGATTATATTTATAGTTTCTATTTTTTTTTAATGAAAAGAAAAATTTAATTATACAGTTTTTAATTTAATTATATGTTTTGGTTAGGTTTTACATCTAGTAACTCTCAAGCTTCACTGGTGGCGGAAAACCCTAGGTGCCATTCACTGCATTATTTCAAGCATGAACATGCACCCGAGTAGAACCAATGATGTCCAATAAACTAGCTGGATTGCTTCTACACATGGATCGAGTAGCCAAAGTCCCTGGTGGGCAAACCCACAACGGTGAGGGCAAGTGGTTTGAAGTCAATGACCTTAACTACAGGGCAACAGACTCCCAATGCCCTTGAAGGTTATGACAATTTTTATAGGACATATTATAGTCTTTCAATGTTTGGTATTAATTTAACCAGCTTACCTCAGTTAAACCAAATTCATTTGTATACTCCTCCCATGTTTTATTGTCCATGGAAAACTCTATCGTAAATTCTGTGACATATTCATCACTTCCCTGTCGGCCTTGAGTGTAAACACGTGTCACAATATGTGTAGATCCAAGATCTACAGCAAGATACTGCATAGAGTTCTGCACAGACGCTGTCCATGCCCCTGGAAGAAAAGCATACCAAATATGAGAATCAGCAGAAGCATACCACAACATTTCTAATAAGTGAGACTAGTAAATAATACAAATCACAGTATCTTAAGTGATCATAGTTCTAGTGGGTTTTTTTTCTGTCTTTAAAAAAATTGTATCATTAGATAAGCACATAAAGTTAGTGAAGATTATAGAACCAAACTTGCACAGCTATAAGACGTCTATGATCCTTATCCTCATGGTTTCAGACATCTTAGCTTAATCTAGCTCTTATTTCTGTAAAAATGTCAGAAGGGACTGTACAATAATGAAGTAGAAAGAAAATGTATTCTAGTATTTCTAAGATAAAAAGTATTTCTCAGATACAATCACACATGCATATAAGATCTTTATGATTTTTCCTTAGAGTGAGTTCATTTACAAAATTATTGTTTTTCTTCACATGAATGTTATGAGAAACAGTTACAATATGCCACTACTACTTATAGACAGAAAAATAAGGTAATTATACCAGTTGGGTCATCAAGACGAGCCATATGTGGCATCCTGTTATCTGTTGTATATGTTGATGCCCAGAGATTTCCATCAGGTATAGTTGGAGAATTACCAGTCACACTATCTTTACCAACACCAATCGAGTGATCTAATTTACATTCTTGATACTGGAATGGCTGCTCTGTAAACATACAATAACCAGTTTTTTATGAATATATCAGAAGATGTCAAGTTTTCCCTGCCTCTTTACCTTATAAGTTTTACTATATGCAAACATTACAAACATTTCCTGCCTTAACTACTGGTGGCAGTGCTTCTATTGTGCCAATTCCCTCCTGTGAATTTTTGCAGTTTATCTATTACAAAAAAAAATCCACTCACAAAAATAATAACTATACAAACTACAATTTCACTTTTCTCCCCTGCCTTACAACTTTGCCCCTATAGATTTGTTTATTATTAAAACCAAAATAAATGACACAAAAAGGGTCATGCCACAAAGTGAAAAAAGGGTGATCTGTATATTATGTCAAGCACAAGGGTTAAGTTAATCCGCTTAAAACCTTAAACCACACTGAATATCATAAGTCTTTCAATCTGGACAATACCATTCACTGAATTCTGGGAAGCACTAGCCAATCTTGGTTTGCAGGCTATATCCTGGATAAGATATACCAGGATCTAATTAAACCAGGAGTAAATAGGCACATTCCACATTTTTAGTGTATTACTACATAAAATATGGATATAGGGGTCTATTCCAGAAGATTGTACTTCAAATACTTTGACTCATCAGTCTCTGATGGCAAGTAATGAAACCATACAATCATCATAATATACTGTGCTCCTCTTAGTTCATGGTACTAAACGCTTTGAAACAAGAAAGAAAACAACAAATGAAACTTATGGTACAAAATGTCTCATAATCATGATTATAACATACAGGTATTTTCTGCTGTATGACGCAAGAAAACAACAAAATATTCAGTCAAAGTCAGTTTTATTAACAACCAAACATAGACCATAAATTATATCGGCCATTCTGAAAATAACATGTCATCATTTAATTAAATCACAGAAATGGTGTTACATTTCAGTTTTTATTGTTTCAGTTAATATTTCTGTAGAAATGTTATTTTGCATAATTTTAAATAATAAAACTGTCTTTACTTTGTAACTCAAAATTTATTTTTTCAACAAACAAGAACATAAAGAAAATGATGATTGTTTTAGACCTTAAAGCACAAATTTAATTTGCAGAAATTTGTAAGATGTTGTTCTGTTTTACGTAAAAATCTAGAGATTTAAAATATTTTGCACCAAAACTTTGTTGTTCAGGTGTATGAATAAAATATTTCAATTCTGACCAATTTTAACACTGATCACATAAAAATATGCCATTAACATAAAATAGGTGATGACGCGGAATTAGAGATGTTGAGTATATAGTAATTATATGTACCCTCATAAAAGGTGTTGGACCAAGTACTGTACGAGTAAAAACTTGAAAATCAATCACTTTAAAATCTAAAAACAACTGATGGGGGGAGCCTACAGTTTCTTTAAAGTTTCCATTTTTCTTGTTATTTATATAATAAACAGGAAATGACAAATTTGCATAAAACTCAGGTAAACCATGTGTACAGGTGAATAAATACACATGTCATTTGAAATATATTAGCAAATGGCATCTGCATATTGAAAGAGCTGAACATTTTAACACATTTATATTTCAAGACTTTCGAACTGATTTAAACGACATGACACTTGTTTACCTGGGTAGATTAAAATATAGCCGCCATCTTGTTTCCGTGTTTTCAAAATATCCAGGTATGATTACGATAAAGGAATAATAATACTGACATTTAATGTAAATTTAATAACGACCAATAAACTTGAATAAGTGAAATAAACTTACTGTTTCTCGCTGCAAGAGATTCGTTAATTATTAAAACCAAAATAAATGACACAAATAGTGTCAATTTTGGTCGCGCCATTGCATTCCTAAACATGTATGTTGTTGTCTCCCCTTAACCGTTCTCTACATGTCACGTGACTTCAGATGACTGTCTTGATTGGCGGCGTTTTTGATGTACACCTGAGTCACAAACTCAATCAAGCGTGGCCAGGATTGTTCAAATAGGCGGAAATGTAAATCAGGAACAAAATTTATCATTTGTTTACATTATAATTAATTTATGTAGAATCTAGTTACATATTAGAAATTTTCGGAATATTTAATAAATAGATATATCCCGAAACAACCAATTTTCAATCACAACCTAATTTCTGATGTCCTGCCTGACTAAATTGCATAAAGTCACATGTTGTATTAACTTCAACACTTGCAGAAATGCCATACATGATTAATTGTCAGATGTTATCAGAAAAACAATAAGAAATGGTTTGTATTAAATGACACAATATAAATTGTCCAACTTCATCTATATCAAAATAGTGATAAAAAATTTTCAAAGCACATTAATTTTTTTTTTAAAGTATTGGCTACAGAGTTTTACCATTTACCTCTGTCTTAGGTGTATTAAAAACATTTATTTATATGATGTACCACTAAGTTCATCAGACTTTACATAGGGGTCCTTATTAATAAAATCTTAAATTTTTATCAACTTTTTTCATGTGATGATTGTAGAATATTTTTTTTGTAAGCTATACCAGCTGGCAGATCTAGACAAGTTTCCATATTTGCTAATAGGAAGGTAAAATGGCTGTAAAGATTGGATACATCTCCATCTCCAGTAAACTATTAAATACCAACCCTCTCCGAAACATTCGTCTTACATTGTTGAAATTTTGTGACCACCTCTGGCAAAAAAATCCTGAAATCGCGCCTGCATGTTATGTAGCTAATGTGAATAACGGGATATGCAAATATATATTATGTATTGATGAAATTATATTTTCATATTTTATTTATGTACCTGACAATTGTTGCACCGGTCCCCTTACCCGGAAGTATTGGGGAAATGAGACATGTTTTTTTTTTTCGCCAAGTCAACTCGAGTAGTTTATGCTTCATGCATGATGGCCCATGCGACCGTCAAGGCACAAAGACAGTTTCTCTGTCGGGTACGGATCCCTTGCATCTTAAAGAGTTAAATTTGGTGATAATTTACCTCCGCGCAATATCCACAAGGTATATGTTTGACATTGGGTTTTACCTACAAACTGATGGGCTGACTTATTTTGGCAACAAAATATCATAAATGTTTCCAATGCACAAATCTCCACAGGAATTTGATTATCCGAAAGTCAAAGTAAACGCAATTAACCGGGAGTGGACCTGGGGCTACAACAGACTGTATATGCCTGTATGTACATGTGGAACTTACCCTGGTATAACTATGGTGGTTGATTTGGAATAGTTTTGTGCGGCGTGTTGTCACTACCGACAGCAAGACAAAGCGCGAAACGGCGCGTTGTCGGATTTACGTTTTGTCGTCCTGTCGCTTAAGATGCACGCGAAACGATGCGTTGACGTGCGGCGTGATGTCGCAATGCCACATGTTGCTCGGCTCAAATCGAAGGATTGACTTTTTGTAAATATATAAGCCAAGTATGGTGGCTGAATTAGTAGTTTTTGTGCGTCTAGTTGGCGCTAGCGACAACACGACAAAGCGCCAAACGGCGCGCTGTCGTCTTGTCATTCTGTCTCTAGCGCGGCACGCCAAATGGTTCGTTGTCGTGCGGTGCATTGTCGCGATGTCGCCCTGTCACTTGGCTTATAAGCCAATCCTTTAATTTGAATCGAGCGACAATGTGACAACACGCCGCACGACAACGCGCCGTTTAGCGTGCCGCCCTAGTGACAGGACGACAAGACGACCGCGTTTGGCGCTTTGTCGTGTTGTCACTAGCGCCAACGCGACGCACAAAAGCGTACCAAATCAGCCACCATAGCCAAGCGATAGTGTGACATCGCGACAACGCGCCACACGACAACGCACCGTTTGGCGTGCTTCGCTAGCGACAAGACGTTTAGAGACAACGCAACGCGCAAAGTGTAGCAAATCAGCCACCATATATACCAGAGCGTTAGCGAGTGATTCAGGGCTATCACACAAGGTTTTAGTTAAACTGATTTTTTTGGGGGGATGGGGACGGAGGATTTGATCTCTAGTCTTGCAATACGTAAGACGGTAATCTACAGCAGCTGCTAGTGGACGTACATTTATAGCTAATTAAGGAGGGCCTGATCTATTCTCAACTTTTCTCCGTTTCCAGATTATATGAAATACAAAAAAAATCATTATTCATATTTAGCTGATTGATTGTATATCTATAGCAGTAAACTTTACATTAAGACCCGTTTACTATAGTAAAATGATGACAACAATAAATGAGAAAAAGTAACAAGATAAACAACAGTAAGATCTGCATTTATCCATCCGTGCGCTAGTGTATGAACGGATTAAACATGTTATTCAGCATGTTACAATAATTTATTGTTGTGTGTGGGATGATTCAGTAAGATCAAACAACTTTCTCAGAAGTATAAATTCATACAAAATATATTCTTTATTGACACAGGTCGGATACACAACTACCAGCTGGTTTACAATTTTCATCCCATCTCCGCAGAGACCTTAATTTTTGCTCTTTTTTGTTGCTGGGTCGCACCGACACAGAATTGGTCATGTGTTGACTTTTTCAAGCTTTACTGGTGGAGGAAGACCTCAGGTGCCCCTCTGTGGTAACATTATTTCAGGCACAAACGGACACCCAAGTGGAGCACCGACGTTCCGCAAGGTAGCTGGATAGCTGTCACACATCAAAGAATCCGGAGACACCCTATCGGGTGTTTAAGCAAACGTCACGAAACAACACCAAATATGAATATTACTTAATAAAAAGTCCTTAGAAAATACTGTATGTAGGTCTTTAAGGTCCGTTGAAAACAAAGGTCGCCGCGATTTCTTTTATTTGTAGTAATCCCCATTGTTTACTGTTTATTCCTCATCGTGAACTGTTCTAAACCACACACATACAACGTGTGTAGTACCAATTAGCTTTATTGACGGCTCTCCTCAAGACAACATTCATTATTGTGTACCATTAATATGGATGCAACGTAAAACATTAATTATTATCCCCTAAACATTGTTATATGTACTGTTAACTGCAACAGTCGCTGTTTGTCGTCCTAAAGAACCATTGCCATGTACCGTTAACTACAATCTTCATGTACCGTTTTGACAGCCGTCGCTGTACAATCTCCATGTACCGTATTGACAGCCGTCGCTGTACATCTCCATGTACCGTATTGACAGCCGTCGCTGTACAATCTCCATGTACCGTATTGACAGCCGTCGCTGTACATCTCCATGTACCGTATTGACAGCCGTCGCTGTACAATCTCCATGTACCGTATTGACTGCCGTCGCTCTACATCTCCATGTACCGTATTCACAGCCGTCGCTGTACAATCTCCATGTACCGTATTTACAGCCGTCGCTGACCAATCTCTATGTACCGTATTTGCAGCCGTCGCTGTACAATCTCCATGTACCGTATTTACAGCCGTCGCTGACCAATCTCTATGTACCGTATTTAGCCTATACATACCTCGTATTTACAGCCATCGCTGTACAATCTCCATGTACCGTATTTACAGCCGTCGCTGTACAATATCCATGTACCGTTATCTGCAGCCGTCACTGTTTGCTGTCCTAAATAATCATTGTCATGCACTTTATCTGCAGACGTCGCTGATTGTCGTCCTAAATAATCATTGTCATGAACCGTTATCTGCAGCCGTCGCTGTTTTCGTCCTAAATATTCATTGTCATGTACCGTTATCTGCAGCCGTCGATGTTGTCCTCCTAAATAATCATTGTTATGTACCGTTATCTGCAGCCGTCGATGTTTGTCATCCTCAATAATCACTGTCATGCACGTTATCTGCAGCCGTCGCTGTTTGTCATCCTAAATAATCATTGTTATGTACTGTTATCTGCAGCCGTCGCTGTTTGTCCTCCTAAATAATCACTGTTATGTACCGTTATCTGCAGCCGTCGCTGTCTGTCGTCCTAAATAATCATTGTCATGCACGTTATCTGCAGCCGTCGCTGTTTGTCCTCCTAAATAATCATTGTTATGTACTGTTATCTGCAGCCGTCGCTGTTTGTCGTCCTAAATAATCATTGTTATGTACTGTTATCTGCAGCCGTCGCTGTTTGTCGTCCTAAATATTCCTTGTCACGTACCGTTATCTGCAGCCGTCGCTGTCTGTCGTCCTAAATAATCATTGTTATGTACTGTTATCTGCAGCCGTCGCTGTTTGTCGTCCTAAATAATCATTGTTATGTACCGTTATCTGCAGCCGTCGCTGTCTGTCGTCCTAAATAATCATTGTTATGTACTGTTATCTGCAGCCGTTGCTGTCTGTCGTCCTAAATAATCATTGTCATGTACCGTTATCTGCATCCGTCGATGTTTGTCGTCCTAAATAATCACTGTTTATGTTACTGTTATCTGCAGCCGTCGCTGTTTGTCCTCCTAAATAATCATTGTTATGTACCGTTATCTGCAGCCGTCGCTGTTTGTCGTCCTCAATAATCACTGTCATGCACGTTATCTGCAGCCGTCGCCGTTTGTCATCCTAAATAATCATTGTCATGTACCTTTATTTGCAGCCGTCGCTGTTTTTCGTCCTAAATATTCATTGTCATGTACCGTTATCTGCAGCCGTCGATGTTTGTCGTCCTAAATAATCATTGTTATGTACTGTTATCTGCAGCCGTCGCTGTTTGTCCTCCTAAATAATCATTGCCATGTACCGTTATCTGCAGCCGTCGATGTTTGTCCTCCTAAATAATCATTGTTATGTACTGTTATCTGCAGCCGTCGATGTTTGTCATCCTCAATAATCATTGTCATGCACGTTATCTGCAGCCGTCCGCTGTTTGTCCTCCTAAATAATCATTGTTATGTACTGTTATCTGCAGCCGTCGATGTTTGTCATCCTCAATAATCATTGTCATGCACGTTATCTGCAGCCGTCGCTGTTTGTCATCCTAATAATCATTGTTATGTACTGTTATCTGCAGCCGTCGCTGTTTGTCCTCCTAAATAATCATGTTATGTACCGTTATCTGCAGCCGTCGCTGTCTGTCGTCCGTAAATAATCATTGTTATGTACTGTTATATATGCAGCCGTCGCTGTTTGTCCTCCTAAATAATCACTGTTATGTACGTTATCTGCAGCCGTCGCTGTTTGTCGTCCTAAATAATCATTTGTTATGTACTGTTATTTGCAGCCGTCGCTGTTTTTCGTCCTAAATATTCATTGTCATGTACCGTTATCTGCAGCCGTCGCTGTTTGTCGTCCTAAATAATCATTGTTATGTACTGTTATTTGCAGCCGTCGCTGTTTTTCGTCCATAATATTCATTATCATGTACCGTTATCTGCAGCCGTCGCTGTTTGTCGTCCTAAATAATCATTGTTATGTAACTGTTATCTGCAGCCGTCGCTGTTTGTCATCCTAAATAATCATTGTTATGTACTGTTATTTGCAGCCGTCGCTGTTTTTCGTCCTAAATATTCATTGTCATGTACCGTTATCTGCAGCCGTCGATGTTTGTCGTCCTAAATAATCATTGTTATGTACTGTTATCTGCAGCCGTCGCTGTTGTCCTCCTAAATAATCATTGTTATGTACCGTTATCTGCAGCCGTCGCTGTTTGTCGTCCTCAATAATCAATGTCATCTGCATGCACACGTTATCTGCAGCCGTCGCTGTTTGTCATCCTAAATAATCATTGTCATGTACCGTTATTTGCAGCCGTCGCTGTTTTTCGTCCTAAATATTCATTGTCATGTACTGTTATCTGCAGCCGTCGATGTTTGTCGTCCTAAATAATCATTGTTATGTACTGTTATCTGCAGCCGTCGCTGTTTGTCATCCTAAATAATCATTGTTATGTACCGTTATTTGCAATCGTCGCTGTTTTTCGTCCTAAATATTCATTGTCATGTACGTTATCTGCAGCCGTCGATGTTTGTCGTCCTAAATAATCATTGTCATGTACTGTTATCTGCAGCCGTCGCTGTTAGTCGTCCTAAATAATCATTGTCATGTACTGTTATCTGCAGCCGTCGCTGTTTGTCGTCCTAAATAATCATTGCCGTGTACTGTTATCTGCAGCCGTCGCTGTTTGTCGTCCTAAATAATCATTGTCATGAACTGTTATCTGCAGCACTCGCTGATTGTCGTCCTAAATAATCATTGTCATGTAGCCGTCCTAAGTAATCATTGTCATGCACGTTATTTGCAGCCGTCGCTGTTTGCCGTCCTAAATAATCATTGTAATGTACCGTTATCTGCAGCCGTGGCTGTTTGTCGTCCTAAATAATCATTGTCATGTACAGTTATCTGCAGCCGTCGCTGTTTGTCGTCCTAAATAATCATTGTCATGAACTGTTAATCTGCAGCCGTCGCTGTTTGTCGTCCTATATATTCATTGTCATGTACCGTTATCTGCAGCCGTCGCTGTTTGTCCTCCTAAATAATCATTGTCACGTAACGTTATCTGCAGCCGTCGCTGTTTGTCCTCCTAAATAATCATTGTCACGTAACGTTATCTGCAGCCGTCGCTGTTTGTCGTCCTAAAAAATCATTGTCATGTACTGTTATCTGCAGCCGACGCTGTTTGTCGTCCTAAATAAATCATTGTCACGTACCGTTATCTGCAGCCGTCGCTGTTTGTCGTACTAAATAATCATTGTTATGTACTGTTATCTGCAGCCGACGCTGTTTGTCGTCCTAAATAAATCATTGTCACGTACCGTTATCTGCAGCCGTCGCTGTTTGTCGTACTAAATAATCACTGTCATGCACGTTATCTGCAGCCGTCGCTGTTTGTCCTCCTAAATAATCATTGTCATGTACTGTTATTTGCAGCACTCGCTGATTGTCGTCCTAAATAATCATTGTCATGCACGTTATCTGCAGCCGTCGCTGTTTGTCGTCCTAAATAAATCATTGTCACGTACCGTTATCTGCAACCGTCGCTGTTTGTCGTCCTAAATAATCATTCTCATGAACTGTTATCTGCAGCCGACGCTGTTTGTCGTCCTAAATAATCATTGTCATGTACCGTTATCTGCAGCCGTCGCTGTTTTTCGTCCTAAATTATCATTGTCATGTAGCCGTCCTAAATAATCATTGTCATGTACCGTTATCTGCAGCCGTCGCTTTGTGTCGTTCTAAAGAACCATTTCCGTGTACAAAATGAAATGCATGTTTTTAAAAAGAAACCAGTTCATGAAATGAAAGGTTTTGAATGCATTCATATTGATAAGACTTATTTGAGTAGATAGGACGTCTGCTTGGCTAAGAATGTAGAGTTTGGTCTACAGGCCTCGGGATTTCAAAGGATATGAACGTTTGGGTGATTTTTTTACTCCAGGAGACTGCACACGCTATACGCATAGTATATGTATATATCTCTACTGCAATGTATAACTTCATTTCCTGATATTTGTTATAACTTTTCAGATGAATAAAGGCAAAAGCGGGAAAAGTCGGATTTTGCCGTAAGCAAAACAGGCAGATAAAAGTATTCAGGATACAAAAGTATTTATTTTTCAATAATATAAGACAATACACTGTAATAAATAAATACATGTACATGTCAAAAACAGTTTTTCAAAGCTTGTTGAAATGTTACAGGTAAACATGTTTGCTTTAACACGTTGTGGTATGTGAAAAATGAGAATCTGGAGCTTTCAAGTGTACATATGAGCAAGTGTATTATCAATAATGATACAATTTACTACATTTATAACACTGGAAACAGCATTGGTGACACTATACAAAAACAAATTGGTTTATAATCTCACAATCTTCACCTTTCTGACATTCTGAGACCCAAACAAATTCAGCGCCTTCTGTGCTTTGATTCCACACGTAATCGATTGCTAATTCCACACGATTTCTGGATCAGCGGGCGGGGAGAGACAAATGACCAATAGACTCAATGTCCGGTAGCAATTGTCACGGAGAAATTACACCTCGCCAGAGGATCGTACCAGTGACCCATGGTTTACAAATCTGATGCTCCATCGACATATCAATTACGAAATCTAGACCTAAAATTTTAGAAAGTAAATGAATGGACAAGTAAAAGATATATATAGAATATCCCAGATGCCAATATTGGGAGTATAACTACTAAAGCTAAAAATAATACAGTACAAAATAACGTGTATATATGTAATTAAATCTTCCTATCCGGCCCTTTCCAAAGGAGGCAAGAAATTTATGTTGTGTATAAAATAACATAATATTGAGCATTTTATAGAAAGCACATGATATACTGTCCATTTTTTTAAAATCTTCCATCAACATTTTGATTAAGTGACACGTAATTACTCAGTAGATGTTCTGGTAAAGGACGCTGAATAACCGCTGAAAATAAAATAAAAGTATCATTCTTACAAGACTAGTTACAATATAACGATAATTTACTTATCATAGTTCCCTATGTCATCTTTTCCTATATAAATACATGCTTTGATCCATACAAGTACACCCTACAGTACTGACAATATTAAACCTCAAAAAACTTCCCAAAGCGACCATGAACATCCGTGTTACTTACCATATACATGTAACTGGTTATTTCTGCGGATGCAATTTTTGGCATTTTGGGGTTGGAAATGGATACTAATTTTTGCGGATTTAAATTCTGCGTTTTTCATCAAAAACGTTTATAAAATTGAATTTCTGCGTTTTTCTATTAGATTTTTGGGAGCGGGTTCTTTGAAGAGAAAGGTAAAATGTCAAATTTAAAAAGTATGTATGTATGTATGTGTGTGTGTGTGTGTGTGTGTGTGTGTGCGTGTGCGTGTGCGTGTGCGTGTGCGTGTGCGTGTGTGTGTGTGTGTGTGTGTGTATGTATGTATGTATGGTATCATGGTCTGCACTGTTCGCTATTCAGTCAGTACATATTTTGAAAATTTCCCTAAAATTTGTAATTGGTTTTGTCCACACTGAAAAAAAGTACAACTAAATTTTAGATATTTAGCATGAGAGGGGTTACATAGCTGGCATTTTTTTCATTTATATTACATCGTAATTAAAAGCAAAACAAAAATGTAACATAGAGAATACACCCCTGCTATCTCACACATTTTCATACCCCAATCCGGTCTATTTTCTACTGTATAATTTCTTTATTAAATTCCTAATGTGTAATAGTTGTATTAACTTACATGTTCCCTTGTTGATCTGAAATCATGATAAAAACAATATTTGTAACTGATATATAGTAGCCGACAGTCCTTCATTAGCAGTATAATATTTTCTTTCCAAAAACATCTTGTAGTCATCCATTTATACATGAATTTATTATATCTTTTGTTTGATCTGTACCAATTCATTACATCATATTTGCTTTTTTATTTCTTAATTCTGTGACAAAATGCAATCACTGTCATGAGTTATAATTACAAATATACATGTTTATCGTTTTAAAACGATCTCTGTCGTCATTTGTCTCTCAGATATATAAAGGTATTTTAAAATTTAGCAATGTTTTTGAAATGCTTGTCAGAACGTTTTAATACCTTAAAAGTACTTAACAAGAAATAAGTTTAAAAGTAATTAAACCCCTTTGGCTGCTGGCAGAAACAATTGTTACCCACGTGATCAGCGCAGACCAAGATAAAGATCTGATCATAGTCTGCACTGTTCCCTGTTAAGTCAACATCTAAATTATTTTGAAGTTTTCAATAAATATGTTAAACTGTTTTTCCTAGATTGAAAGATGGACGAGTTCATTTAAGATATTTAGCGGTATATTTATATGTTAATTGTATTTAAAACTTCTTCAATTTTTTCTTATCCTAAATATAAATTTCCAACAATCCGAAAACTTACCATATGTACCCTGTTTGGAGCGCTTTCTGTATTTACAAACAACGAAGATTAAAATTACCACTAGGACCACGCCTCCTATGACACCAACAGCGATTCCAACCCGAGTCCCGGTGCCTGAATAGTTGTCAGAAAAGAATTAAAAAATTTTAGTCAAAGTTAGGTCAAACAGTTAATTGTTTTCATATACATGTACACTGTGTGCATACTTTTATTTGGATTTGTCGCAGACGATAAAATGAACTCACACTATCACCCTATTGAACGCCACAAGTTTCTGATAAATTTGAAAATGGATAGAAGAAAATTATTTGCCTAGTGTGCTGCTACTATACAAACACAAAGACAGAATCACCGAACAACATGTACAATCTGGAGGGGGGAGGTGGAAATAACTGGTAATTTTGATTTACGAATTTTCATTTTTTTTGTAACAGATGACAACAGATTGCGCGTACAGTGTACAAATTGTGTCATTCAATGTTCTAATTTTATATAGATTACAAGTGTTCAAACAATATGAATATCTAAAAAATTACTATTATGTTAAATACAGGTAAAACACATGTTACTACCTAAGGAATCATCAACCGCGCCAGCCACTAACTTTTCCTGGATTTCACAGCCGGCTGAAATATAAACACAAATCTACATCAAAGTACTTTCCAACAATATCATATATACATGTACTTACCAGTAACGAATGGTAACAATAAAATATGTTTTAATTGACCAATAAACCTGGTATGGACAAACTGACTTCAATTTTACATACATGTATACACATACTTCTAAAAATATCCTACCTCCTATTTTATTTTTATATGAAATGCGCTTAGAACTATAAGTTATAAAATAATCTATCAAGAAACATGCAAGTTTTATTTTCCTTCTTTTACTATAGATTCATAAAAATACATTGTATATTAAATGCAATTAACTGGCATTTTATTTATTTTTTGTTAGTTTTTGGTTTCTACGCCTACGTTTTGGTATTTTTTTCCTGGATAACCCACCCGCGATCAACTCTTAGTCTCACATGAGTCTGAGGAAAGAGGACAATGATCATGTGACTCATGTCTAAAATCAAAATTGTCACAGATGTCACAGATAAATTTTGCCGAACCCGAGCATTGAAACAGTGACCATAACTGATTAGTTACCATGGAAACCCAGTAAGATGAGCAGACCGCCGAGATATAACCAAACTTGTGATAGAATCGTCGTGCAAACTAAAGGAAACAGACTTGGACATATTTCAGTGAGGGATATGATTAATATCTCACCAGTATTTGTTGCATTAATCTTACTACGTTAAAAACCGACTTACCGCTAGCTAAAATAGTTCCAATAGTAGACGCTGTCTCAAACGTTTCTGACGAACTATTTTTATAACCGACCTCGCACATGTAGTCTTTGGCGTCCTCACAAGTTAAATTTAGTACATCCATCCCTATACTAAGATAAGGGTATGTTGCCATGGTTTTATTCAATGTACCATTCATAACATAACTTTTGTTTGTATTTAGCTGATCATTTAACATTGGAGTTTGCGTTCTATTTATTCCAATCATTGCTAAACATTCAAATTCCCCGGATTTCGGAGACGTTTCCTGACGTATAAGTATATAAATAACGTCATGGATATTTGGTGACGTCACACGGCATGTCATAGTCAACAGTCCGGTGATTTTCTCGTTTAAATCGATGTCCTGTCGTGGAAATGTAAAAAACAAATCTGAAAAAAAAACGACAATTATACATACATCTTAATATACATGTACAAAAAATAACAATGGAAAATATTTATAGACAGGTTTACCTACAATGATGGGGAATGTTTACTTATTATTTATCAGATTAACTTACAATATTGTAGTACTCAAAGGTGCTAGTGGCATTGATTTGACATAAAATGTGTTTTACATTGTTATTTATGCCATAAAATATCCATATACATTTGTACGAGTATTAAAAAAAATATTTTTTTTACTGTTATCAGGGCTGGGAATCAAAACTGCGTCGTATCCTACAAAATGTAAACAAACGCGTCCATCTTGGAGCGAAAAATGTATGTTTTTGTTTATAACTGTTTTTGTTGAAAATGAGTGAAAACAAGATATATGTATTAACACGCTACACTATTTTCCGCTTCGTTCGGTATATGTTGCTTGCACAACTATTTTGTAAAACAAAAGTTATAGCGAACTTGCAACTCGAAGCGGGGCAGAATTTTTATGAAAATGTGTGGATACGACGCAGTTCATATTGCTTTATCCATCGTTTTTTCCTTCAAATCAATTATATACTCGTTTTCAGAGTTCACCATAAACTTCAAAACATAATTTTGCATCATTTACTAAACTTTCATTTAAAAGAGACGTTTATTTTCCAAGAAAATAATGATTTTTACGAAATGATACGACGCAGTTGAAAATAAAATATGATACGACGCAGTTGCATTTTCATTGCAGGCTGAATATTGGTTTAACTATTTAAATTATGTGCTAGGTATGCTAATAACGTCCAACAACATTTCTTGTTTACAACTTAAGTCAAAAGCAGAGGTCACTCATTGGTTTCATAAAAATGGAAATGTAATACAATTCTATTAAGGCTGCATTTTTTCGGTCGCATTTTAGTACTAATCATAAGCATCTACAAGTTCCGAAAAGCTGTATCAAATGCAATATACATTGAAACACGTGATCACAACGTGTTCTAGTGTTGCCTTAGCATGCTTATAAACTTGATCCCGTGAGTTCGAAATGGGAGTGATTACTATTTTTGATACAAAATTAAATATTCCAGTGTAACCTCTCCTGGACCCTGTATTAATCAGGAATGACAAAAAACAAAAGAGAAAGAATTACAAATTTTGAAAAGGTCTCTCGCTATCGGGAATGCGCAAATTGCATGCCTACCTTTGTTACTTGTAATTAGCAATAATTTCCGTCAATTCCGTTATTACTTACCGTATGTCTTTTACGTGCCGATTTTATTGTATTCATTTTCTTAATAATCGATGAGAACAGATTAGCTTTATTATTTGAAACTGAACATTAAATTTTTAAAATTATATTATAAATGGTTAAGCTACAATTTTTTTTGCAAGTAGGTTATGCGTTCCGTTTAGTCATTTTATGTTCAGCGCCGCGGAACTTTACCCCTGATTTTGTCGTAATTGTGTTTCTTTATCGCTTCTATATTTGCACTTACAATTATCATTCTTCTCCATCAAAAAACTTTAAATTTTCAAAATCGAGTTACATAATTATGATACAACTACAAATTATTTTGTTAAAAAGGTGTCCGTTTTGCAAAGGTATTTTACGCTATGCACCGATAAATTTGATACAGATACATGATCTTTCAACAGTATTGAAGAATTATTAAGTTTTCACAATATTGAACAGAAAATTTAGGTCAGATTATCGTATCGAATTTTCAACAGACTAGGGACATGACATCTTAACATACCTTCATACTAAAGTGTGATTTTTATTTGATAATGAATTGCCTGAAAACTTAAACAAAAGTTTTCAGAAAATGACTTCACAGAGGATTAACCCCTGTTTACATTGAAAATTTCCCTGCTAGTCATACCGAAATAAGAAATTTAAATTTTATTCTCTTTATAATTAATTCAAATATTTATAATCTTAAAACTTCACGCCAGAAGTTAATAAAAAAAAGCTGCTTATTTGTACAGCTGACGTTAACAAAGTTTGTTGAAAAAACAAATCAGAAAGATGTGTCCGACCGAGGCCGAGCTGTTTATGTTTACTGAATTCAAATCACTTGAACTGAACTGCTATGAATTTGAAAACCACCAGGGACTGTATATTCTTTCATGTGGAAACCCTATCAAGCTAGTTTCAAAATGTCGATGGTTCTCTGCAGGTACAACATTTTGCCTGAAATAATGCACAAAGGCGCACCTGAGGTCCTCGCCCCTAGTAAAGCTAATGTGTAGAGTGAAAGTTTGAAAAGGAACCACAAAAAAAACAGTCATTACCCAGAACATGCAGAACCACAGTTAACTTAGAGCGTAGCTAGCCAAAACGAATTCAAGTAAATCGATTTCTACAGTTTTTTTTTGCGAAAGAAATTAGGGATAATATTGAACATACAGGAAAATATAAGAAATTATTTCAGATATTATGATCAATAAGGTAACATGTTCATGTTTAACTGAAAAGTAGCTTCCGCAATGTAAACTTTCAAGTTAAATGTCATATTTGACATGACACATTGTATTCTAAATAATCAAAAGCAACAGAACATTGATATACACCGCAAATGATCTGGGTTTTTTTATCTAGCGCAAGTGATTATTCCATAAAATAGAAATATATTGCCAAAATTATCCCTGTTGAAAAGACTGACAAAAATACAACTGCGTCGTATCATATTTTATTTTCATTCCGTAAAAATCACTATTTTCTTGGAAAATAAACATCTCTTTTTAATGAAATTTTAGTAAATGATGCAAAATTATATTTCGAAGTTTATGGGGAACTCTGAAACAAATATATAATTGATTTGAAGGAAAAAGTGATGGATAAAGCAATATGAACTGCGTCGTATCCACACATTTTCATAAAAATTCTGCCCCGCTTCGAATTGCAAGTTCGCTATAACTTTTGTTTTACAAAATAGTTGTGCAAGCAACATATACCGAACGAAGCGGAAAATAGTGTAGCGTGTTAGTACATATATCTTGTTTTCAGTCATTTTCAACAATAAAAGTTATAAACAAAAACATACGTTTTTCGTTCCAAGATGGCGGCGTTTGTTTACATTTCGTAGGATACGACGCAGTTTTGATTCCCAGCCCTGGTTATATTGTTATAGAAAAAAAGTAAATTATATATATATATATATATACATGTATATATATATATTTTATTGCATAAATTACAATTACACATTTTAGGTCATGCCACTAGCACCTTTGAAACTACTTATTACTTAGCCGGTTTGAATTTACAATATTTGAGCCAATTCTAATTTACAACATTATATTGCTTGCGTCAAGAACGCCACATCATTTACGTATTTTTCACAAAGATGGTAAACGTGAGGTCGTTACACATGTGTTGATATGAGCCGCCTCACGACAAAACCAACATAGTGGGTTTGCGACCAGCATGGATCCAGACCAGCCTGCCCTTCCGCGCAGTCTGATCAGGATCCATGCTGTTCGCTTATCAACTCTTTTACAAGTGAAGAAACTGACAGCGAACAGCATGGATCCTGATCAGACTGCGCGGATGCGCAGGCTGGTCTGGATCCATGCTGGTCGCAAACGCACTATGTTGGTTTTGTCATGACGCGGCTCATATTGTTACATAACTATAATTATCATGCATGTATCAAAATGGCGAAAATGTGTGTATAAAATATTAAGTACAAGACAATGCTTCAATCGGTTTTAATTACAGTGAAAAAAAATATCGAAATAGTTTACGAATTATAACATCATTTATGTTCAACCATGTTTACTCTTTTTAACAGCTTCAGTTTTAACCAAAAGGATATGTCAGTGATTTGTTTCCTTGTATTTTACAGCCGAAAAAGGCTGTCCCCCCTAGCCCCAAAAAGGTATATTTCCCCTAAAAATCCTAATATTTCCCCTAAAATGCCCTGCGCACATTCTTCATGAGAACAGCTGACAATTTTCCATTTTCTGATTTCACGCGCTATATTTTCCCTTTCAAAAAGCCGCAGGTTGTTTTGAAAATTGGAAAAAATCACTGTAAGTATACATGTATTCAAAATAATACAATAGTTTATTTACCTCCATCTTCTATGTGTTTACCTCCCCTATCAATTCCAGGTGAAGGTACCGGGCGTCCACAAGTTGGTCTGGGTAAATCTTCAAGGGGAATAACTCGTACCTCTTCTGGTTCCGGTGCATGAGTTACCTCCTCATGCTCACATGTTGATTCCTCCATTACACCTTTATAGAACACAAAGGCGGTAAGTAAAAAGAGAAAAAACTATGAAAAATTAAAGACACAATAAAAGTAATGCAAAACAATCAAGTTTCCAAGAACAATACTATCTATGTACTACAATTTCTCTTTTTAAATTTTAACATGGTAAACATTTATATCATGTAATATATACCCTGGTTTTTATTATGAAATTGTTAGTATGAGTCACCGTTAAATTTGTAAGTTTAAAACAATTGGGTAGAAAGCAACAATTTGTGAAAACTTTCGAGCAGCGTCTTGAAAATTGGCATGTAAAAGTTGACAATATATCAGTTTAGATTCCTTGAGAGATTTCAGTAAGAAACAATACCGCTATCATTACATAATTTACATTTTCATTTTGTTTTTCTTCGAATTTTTTTTGGGGGTAAATTTCATAACACAGTCATTATTAATAAAATTTGCGTGATATTTACCAAACCTCACTTACCATTAGGGTCGAACGTTACCGAGTCAGGTTTTGGAACTTCGAATGCGGTCTTTAGTGGAAATACACCGTCTATCTCAACATGATAGATACAACCCTCAAAACCTTTCCAAATAATGCTTGTATCTATAAAATAAAATTAACATATTTAAATAACATTTTTATAAAATATATATCTGTTTCTTTACTTGTTTATGTACACATGTATATGCACTTATTTCACTGACGCTGAACTATTTTGAAAGGCAATAATTCATGCACATTATGTTTCCCAAATAACCACTTCCATTTTCAATAACCAATTTTTAATATATTTTATAGGAATTCATACATCGGCAAATGTATCGAAAATATAACTCTAATAACAGTGATTATGATTTAACAATGCTTATCATTTATATTGTTAAATTATTAACTAACTATACCGTATGTGAGAAGTTAGCAGTGAGCTAAGCAAAACGGCATTTCAATTTATATATGGAAGTCAATGTTTTGGGCATATAGCAGGGCATTCCTAAATATAGTGTAAAAATGCTCTGCTGCAATGCTAAGCTGGCTAGGCAAACTAGCAGGGCGTTACTTAATATAGTGTAAAAATGCTCTGCATTCCTAAATACAATGTACAGTGTAAAAATGCTCGGCTGCAATGCTCAGCTGGTAAAGCAATTTAGCGGGACATTCTTAAATATAGTATTGAATTTGCGTTTTATATCGAGCTGGTTAGGCAGCCTAGCAAAACATTTGGAAAAATGGTATGAAAATGCTGTGTTGGATAAGCAATCTTGCTTTGTATTCTGAATTATAGTATGACTATGTTCTGCTGGAATGGTCAGCTGGTAGACTGATTCTGTGTTCCAAGATTTATTGTTGCCAACGTTTTATTGACTCAGATCTACGTCAATCTTTCGACTTTTAGGCATTCCTGAGGAACTCACAGACTTTAAGGATTTTTTGGTGCCAATAGAAATAATGATATTGTTTACTTCTATAAGGACCTTAAAAAGACTATTTCATTGTCCGACTTTTTGATGGACACTCGCAGACTTTCGGGAATCTGTGGTGCCAATGGAGATAGTGACATTTTTTTTACTTCTAGCGACCCACCAGAGTTCATTTCGCTAGTCTGCGACTGATTTTGGGACACTTTCAGACTTTCAGGTTTTTTATGCCAATGGAGATAATGACCTTTCTGACTTCTATGGAACCGCCAGAGTACATTTCTTTGGTCTGCGACTGATTCATTGAGACTCGCAGACTTTCTGGATGTCATTGCAGATCGTGACATTATTTAATTGTAAGGACCCCTTAATCAGAAGAGGAGCATTTTTTCTCTTAAATGTCATTATCTGCATTAGCACCAAAATTCCTGAAAGTTTTCAAGTGCCCAATAACCAGTCGTAGACCAACGAAATAGACTCAGGAGGGTCCTTTTGAAGTAAAAATGTCATTATCTCCATTGGCACCGAAAATTTTTGAACGTCTGCGAGTGTTCTAGAAACAGACGCAGACAAACGAAATGGACCATGGATGGTCCTTAGAATTCACAAATGTCATTATCTGCATTAACACCAAAAATTCCTGAAAGTCTGCGATTCTCCCAGAATCAGTCGCAGACCAAAGAAATAGACACTTACACTTGAGAGTCCCATAGAAGTAAAAAATTTCATAATCTGCATTGGCACTAAATATTTCAGAAAGTCTACGAGTGCCAAATAATCAGTTGCAGACCAACGAAATGGACTCCTGAGGGTTACTAGAACCCAAAATAAGCTATCAATCCATTTGTACCAAAATCCTGGAAGTCTTCGAGGATGTCAGTCAAAGGCGCAGACAAAGACCAGTGAAATAGATCTCGCAACAAAAATAAAATTTTCAGAGGCATAAGGATTACAAGTGGATGCATAAGGAGTAAAAGAGGAAAAATATTTACTCTGTATTTAAGAATGCCCTGCTAGATTGCTCTGCCAGCTCGGCATTTCAGCAGAAAAAAAAAATACTTTATTTAAGAATGCCCTGCTAGTTTGCCTAGACAGCTCAGCATTCCGGCAGAACATTTTTACACTAATTTTCAGAATGCTCTGCTGGATTGCCTAGCCAGCTGAGCTTTTTTAACACTAAATTTAGGAATGCCTTGCTAGATTGCTTAGCCAGCTGAGCATACCAGCAGAGCATTTTTACGTTTTTTTGGAACGCCCCGCTAGATTGTTTAGCCATCTGAGCATACCAGCAGAGCATTTTTACACTATATTGAGTAAAGCCCTGCTAGATTGCTCAGCCAGCTGAGCATAACATTTCTACATTTAATTTTGGAATGCTCTGCTGGATTGCCTAGCCAGCTGAGCATTTTAACACTATATTTAGAAATGCCCTTCTACGTTGATTGCCTAGCCAACTGAGCAATTCAGAAGAGCATTTTTACACTATATTTGGAATTTCCCGCTAGATGGCTTAACCAGCTGAGCATAGCAACAGAGCATATTTTACACTATATTTAGGAATGCCTTGCTAGATTGCCTAGCCAGCTGAGCATACCAGCAGATCATTTTTACACTTTATTTTGCAAACTTTTGGAATGCCCCGCTAGCACACCAGCAGAGCATTTTTACACTTTATTTTGGAATGCCCTCCTAGATTGCTTAGCCAGCTGAGCATAACAGCAGAGAATTTTTACACTATATTTTGGAATGCCGCGCTATATTGCTAAGCCAGCTGAGCATAACAGCAGAGCATTTTTTAACACTATATTTAGGAATGCCCTGCTATATTGCCTAGCCAGCTGAGCATATCAGCAGATCATTTTTACACTTTATAGTTTGGAATGCCTCGCTTGATTGCTAAGCCAGCTGAGCATACCAGCAGAGCATTTTTTGCACTATATTTTGAACGCCCCGCTAGATTGCCTAGCCAGCTGAGCATACCAGCAAAGCATTTCTACACTTTATTTTGAATTGCTCTGCTAGATTGCTTACCTAGCTGAGCTTAACAGCAGATCATTGATTTTCCTATATGACTTGTAATCCCTTTTTGCTTAGCTCACTGTTAACTGCTAACTTCTCACATACAATTATACCAACGTTACATTGTGTCGATTGAATCTCAAATCTACCCCCCCCCCCCCCCGCACACCAAAGACATTGAAAGGATGGTCCCGTCATTTTATGGTAATACAACCCTTTAACTGAGCCTTTGTTTGTGCAAAATTCTCAAAAAAAAATAATAATACATACTTATTTGAGGTTTTACATTAGAAACGACATAAATATATTTATGTGGTTACAAGTATTAATGCTGTTACTAAGGCAAATATATTTATGTCGTTTCAAGTATTTATGTCGTTACAAGTAGTTATGCAGTTACTAGTACAAAAGCATTTATGTCGTTACTAGACCAAATGTATTTATGTTGTTACAAGTATTAATGGTGTTACAAGTATTATGTCATTACAAGTATTAATGCTGTTACTAAGACAAATATATTTATGTCGTTACAAGTATTTATGCCGTTTCTAGTACAAATGTATTTATGTCGTTACAAGTTTTTGCATGTCCTTACAAGTATCTATGCCGTTAGTAGTACAAATGTATTATGTCGTTATTAGTTCAAAGGTTTTTATGTCGTTACAAGTATTTACGTCGTTATTAGGTTTTATCACACACCCGTGCCGATTTTGCGACTCCGTAAATATGGTATTGCACGGCCGTGCATATACATGTATTTTGACGTGACGTCATTAGCGTTATACAAACATAGTGTAAAGACGCGCTAAATGTTAACGTTATACTATAGACGCGTCAATGAAAAATGACTCTTATTTCACTTTAAACGGTCTTTATTTCGGGTATGTGATAAATAGAATATTAGATTCGTGTAAGTTCATTACTGAATTTATTGCACTCGTTGAATAAAATAATATTTTGCACGCCAGAGGCTCGCATAATATAATTTTATTCAATTCGTGCAATAAATTCAGTATTGAACTAACACTTATTCAATATCCTCTATTTATGCCATTTCTAGTACAAACGTATTTATGGCGTTACTAGTTTTAACGTCGTTACTATCATTATTGCCGTAACTGTTATTTACGTGGTTACTAGTATTTATGTTGGTACAAGTATTTATGTCGTAATAAGTTCAAATGTATTTATGTCGTTACAAGTATTTTCGTTGTTAATAGTATTAATGTCGTAACTAGTACAAATGTATTTATGTCGTTATTAGTTAAAATGTAGTTATGTCGTTACAGGTTTTTACGTCGTTACTAGTACAAATATATTTACGTCGTTACAAGTATTTACGTCATTAATAGTATTTATGCCGTAACTAGAACGAATGTATTTATGTCGTTACTAGTACAAATGTATTTATGTCGTAATTAGTTCAAATGTATTTATGTCGTTACAAGTATTTACGTCGTTAAAAGTACTTATGCCTTAACTAGGACAAATGTATTTATGTCGTTATTAGTTAAAATGTATTTATGTCGTTACAAGTATTTACGTCATTACTAGTACAATGTATTTATGTCCAGTGTAGCAATACCACGTGACATTGACGTCATTTTCGGCATCATTTCCAAGACAAATATTGCTCGATTCGGAAAAGAAAATAGCCGTAAATATTTTATTTCTGTACCAATTTCTTTGGGATATGCACCAGTCTACGGGGAAAAATATAAGCTTTCCACAGAATATTGGATTTTCGTCAGTTTATAAGCCGTTTTATCAAACACTTTGCATAACCTTGGAAGTTGCTTGTATTAGAGCGGGCTTCAGTTGCAAGCTATTTCGTATTCTGACATTATTTAATTGGTCTACGCCATGATTAATAGGTCAGGTTTACATCAACTGGGGGTACAGACAGCAAAATCCTACCTTAATATGTTTATTATTTATGTCGTAGATCATGCCTTTTTCTTCAATTGTCAATTCTGGCACCAGTTCCAAGCCGAAAAAAAGGACTACAGTTTAAAGCAGATTTTAGAATCCGTTGCAAATGCAAAGCAACATGCCTACCGTTCTCTTTCTATAATTATGTTAACCATGAAACACATTTTATTTACTATACGATTTATTTACTGTACGATTTACATAAACACGAATGAATATTTAAATGATTTTTACTCGTTGCTCTATAAGTGATTTTAAAAGTCGTAAAATTGTTGTCTGTATTTGTAAAGAAATTGATTTGCTCTTTAATCATTGTTCTTTCACGGTAATGATTATATCAGTCAACCCAGCTTTATCAGAGAGCTCACCAATACACATTGTAAAGAGAGGAAGGGAACGGAATAGTTATGGCTTGAAAACATTTAAATCGAGTATAATTTTTTAACAATAAAAGTCTCTTTCAACTGAATAAAAACGATAGGGCTATTTGGGACTATTTCTTATCGATGTGGTCATTGGCAGTAGATGCATGGATTATTGCACGCGGCATGACCTGCAGATGTCCTCAACAGGATTTTTGTAGCATTTAAGATCTAAATAAGGATCAGATATTAAAATCTTAAACATCATAAACATAATGCATATGCCAAATAAGTAAATTATTTGATATGTAAATAAAGAAGTTTATTTTACAAGTCATTTGACAGTTGAAGGATAAAAATTGAATATGCTCTTCAAAATGTAATCGTAATTGTTAGCTATCAATTATTCAATGGACGCATCAGTGTCATATGGACCCTAGTCATAGATCTTGCCGGTGTTGCTATTTACAGATTTTAATGTAAATATTTATATAATTATTGATAATCATTGTTATTTCCGTCTTTTTGAATGTTTTGTTTCAAGAAATTTTACTGTGATCGATGGCTGTTGGTTTGTAAAATGATTTATCTGTTTACTATTTTCTACTTTGTTTACTCCACATGGCGTCCATTCTCGTTCTTTATTGGCGACTCATGGCTATTTTGGGCCTTTTTGATAAATAGAGAATCATAAGTAATGCAACTAAGTAACAATACTATCAGGTTTACACGGCAAAGTTCCAAGTTATATGCAATGATATTTAAAATTGTTCTACACAAAGAACAAAATCGGACTGATGATGAAAGTGCTTATAGTTTAATAAGCATAAAATGTCAACGTCATGTTAATGCGCGTGACAATTAGATTCATGATTTTAATACCGATACATGTGCATAGTACTTAAATTGTGATTTCGTTTATCAAACTCTATAGAAATTTATTATACGGCAATTCCAGAAAAAATATATACCTTTTAAAAGTCTCTTTTGAGCACAGAAGAACCTATTCGTCACATTCACGAGTGTCAGTGTTTGTCAGTTACTCCGTTACAAAAAATAGACTGAAAAAGTTACCTCGCGTTAAAGTGTAACCTTTTCCATAGCATACAAAAGTGTTTTTTTTTTATTTTAACTCTTTCTCTCACTGAGGACACATAGATCTATATTTCTTATAAATTTCGCCATTGTGAAATAGAATAAAACACATTTTAATACACAGGATAAGATGAGCAATACTTAAAACATCTTCAAAACGAAACCAAAATATTTTTTTCGACAGGACTTCACTTGACGTGCACTATTGCGATACAAGTAAGTGTTATTACTTTAAGGAACAATTAGTTTTTTTCACAATCTCACTGTGAAAGATCAACAATGAAAATCTAAATTGTAGAAAAAGAACGGTTGGCATGTTGCTTCGCATTTGCAACGGATTCTAAAATCTGCTTTAAACTGTAGTCCTTTTTTTCGAATTGGAACTGGTGCCAGAATTGATAATTGAAGAAAAATGTAAGATTTATGTCATTCATAATAAAAATATGAACATATTTAGGTAGAGCCTTGCCTTTCGTACTCCCGGTTGATGTAAACCTGACTTTTTAATCATGGCGTAGACCAGTTTACGCCAGAAAACGAAATAGCTTGCAACTGAAGCCCGCTCTATTACAAGCAACTTCCAAGGTTATGCAAAGTGTTTAATAAAACGGCTTATAAACTGACGAAGATCCAATATTCTGTGGAAAGCTTATATTTCCCCTATCCCAAAGAAATTGGTACAGAAATAAAATATTTACGGCTATTTTCTTTTCCGAATCGAGCAATATTTGTCTTGGAAATGATGCCGAAAATGACGTCAATGTCACGTGGTATTGCTACCCTGATGTCGCAACTACTACACATGTATTAATGTCGTGACAAGTATTTTTGTCGTTGTTAGAACAAAGTATTTATGTCGTTAAACGTTTTTTGTCGTTACTAATCTGAAACATCAAATATAAGCATCTTCAAGTATACTGTGTACTTACCATTGCTTCCAATATACAAATATTTATAGTTTTCTGGAAACATTTGAGCCAGATGGTGATCCAAGGAGGTAACAGCCTCAGGGTACTCATCAACCTAGTAATATTTGTAAAACAATACAGTGAAAAATACCGTCTATATAATATAGAGAGATGCAGGTGTTTGCTTGTAACTTCTGTTTTAACATTATATTCTTTTATCCTGCTACAGTAACTGTCTATTTCATCAGCTGGATAAAGCCCTGCCGGATAAACTGATCTATCTCCAGTCATTACGTCATATGATGACGTCACATGGTAAGCAGCAAAACAAAACTGCATATAGATGCTAATTTACCGGGGAAAAGTAAGAATTAAACTATTTTACTAATCTAAAAACATGATTAAAAGCAGGATAAATCAAATACATGGTTGATGTCTGGATGGAGAAGGTTTATCCAGTTCGCTGCGAAAGTGAATCTTGGCTCGCTAACCGCTAAAGCTAGCCAAGATACACTTTCTCGCTCACCGGATAAACCTTCTCCATCCCGACAACAACCATGTATTCTATTTTGCTTCGTTATATGTAACAAGGCTGAAAACTTTATTTTTTGGTTCTAGCATGGAAAAATTTGTTTTCGCTGCGTTTAAGACATTTTTGTATCTGTTGCTTTTAGCAAGGACATTATGCATATCAAAATGAGAATAAAATTCTGAGTACAAAGAAATAGGTGTGTACAAAATTTTGTTAACATTTAATGCAGTGAACACATTAATTGGTGAACATTTAATGCATCGGACATATAATTTAAGTGCAATTAAGATTAAATTAAGTGTAATCTATTCTAGAAAATGAATGCAGGAACACCTACCTGAAGATGCAAAATACGATAATTTTCACGTCTTAAAGTGACAATATGGGGCTGACCGTTGCTAAAATCTACATTCATATTCCAAGTGTTCAGTTCAAAGCGCTCAAAACCAAAGTTTACATCAAACTTGACTCCACCTTGACGAAGAGAGTTGTATCAAAGTTCGGTAATTTGAAAACATTGTTATTTAGTAGTGCCAATTATATTACAAAATACATCGTTTACTCAGAATTAAAACCTGCTTACAAAAAATTAAAAATCAAAATGACAGAAAATTAATAATATCATATGACGTGTGATGGAAAAGAATTATTGCAAATTTTGTTATCTAAAAGTCTTTAGATTATTTGATATTTTCCTAATAATAAAATAATATTTTCCTTTAACAAACTGAATATCTTCAATGATCTTAAATAAATATCTGAAACGAACTTAAATGAACTTGTCCAACTTTCAATATGTACAAGACCAGTCCTTATTACTATGGATTATTTCAAAATATATACGGACTTATTTGCGGACGATGATCAGACAGTATGGATGTGCCGGTGTCGCGAAATATTCCCACGCGTGTGATAATTACACGACACCCGCTACTGGGTCGCATTGATATATTTAGTTGCATCCAGTAGGCTAAAGGGTTAAAAAACACTAGATAATAATGACGTCATGTCCAAGATAACGTACATCTCTCAAGCGACTTTCCTTTGACGCCAAAGACTTACAAGATAATAATCACGGGAATACATCTCACCATTATTGTTCATCACCAAACTGACATAGCTGTGTTCATCCGATAAATGTAGGAGAATACCTTGTTTTCTATTCGTTATAAATCCCACCTTGAGTAAAGTTGTCGGCAGATACTGACTTAATTTCGTAGTATCAAAACGAATCATATAGTTTGTTCTCAAGTGAACACCCACCTCTAGGAAAAATAAAAGCACATAATTATTAATGTGTTTATAAATGCTTCAGAATTTTCCATATGGAAATAAAATGTATTTTGATGGCAAATGTATTTTAAACACAGTCTTTTAACAAATTCTTTAATAACAACTGATGTAAAATTAGGATAAAATAACTTCAGCACAAAATTTTTAGAGTAACACCATTTGGGAGATAAATATTTTGATTGCTGAGAGGTGTTTCTGAAGTATTTTTAAAGACTTCAGTCTTCTGCCGGCATCAGCTTGTAACAATGGACGCTCTACAACATACATATTGCGCCCCCAGCAGTGCTTTCAGCGCTTTGATAGAGAAACGTTACCATAACGTGTAAAGAAGCTATAAAAAATAGTACATGTACTAGAATGAAACATGACATTAACCTTTAAGGCTACTAGAATGATTAAACATACAGGTGCGGATTCAGGATTTATTTCCATTGAGGGTTGAACAATTTTGGGGTTGACATTTTACTAGTTTTTCAGCCGAGAGGGTCATGAGTGAAAATAATTGCTGATTTTCACCAGTTTTTGCGTGATTTTCGCTAAAAAACTTAACTTTGTATCTAAATCTTCGTAGGTTTCCATATACAAGTAAACTTGCTTAATCCCAGGTGGGGTCATGACCCCCTAACCCCCAACCTCTGAATCCGTGCATAACATAAAGCGCGTCATTAGACTTCTCTCTCGGACATACCTTTTGAACAATATCTTCCCGTAAATGGCGTGTTGGTACAGTCACACGTGTAGTGAGAGTAACCTTCGACACACCTGCCTCCGTTAAAGCACGGGCTACTTGTGCACTTTCCAACACAACCTGTACATAAAAGATCAAATAAAACATATCTGAAATTTAGAATATCATTTTAATTTTTAAAATGACAATATTCAAATAATATGATGTCTGCAATTTATATACATTACAAAATATCATATAAGCATCAAGTATAGGTATGTTTGAATCTGCAGCCAAGTTTTGTATACAACTGGATAACATAAAAGTTACACGCGGCTATATCTGACCAGTTGTTAAAAAATTTTAAAATTATAAAAAAGAAAATTTCTTTTCACATCCCAATGTTAAACGTTATGTTAATTGATAAAAGCCAATTTTCAAAAATGGGTTACAATGGAATTTTTTTTTATTATTTAAATTTTTAAAAAAAAATATATTTATTATTTAAAAAGTAAATGTAGATACCAATTAACAATGAATTGCTCTATAAAACAAACCTTCATGTACACCATAAGTAAACTGGCCATTGTGGACAGCGCCTCTCATATCTTGATGTACGCCATTGACCCTAAGTCCCCTCATACATCCAACAAATCCATTCTTATAGTCAACAGTAGCTCCCACTACTAAAGGCTGTGTTAAATCCAGGTGTAGTGGAATCGTGTCAGCAGGTTCATTAATATATACAGCATTGAAATTATCAATACGCAGATATGCCTGTTTTAAATTACGTTCAACGTGCACAGTGTGCCACATATCATTGCTAACATATTTCTTATAACTCAGTTTCTGTAATACGATGCCTGCTGTATAACTCAACACAACAAATCCATCTGAAATATAAATTAAACGATCATGATAAAAAATAAACACCATTTTGCCTTCCTAAAAAAGGTAATTTTTTTCTTTTTTTACCATTCTTTTACTTCAACCAAAAAGGGGAAATATTACTTTATAACAACCGTTAATCAAGAAATAAAAACAAAGGCCTCAATGGCTGAAAAATAAAACGCCGCTTCATATCCTTTCCCTATCGCTGTAGGGTTCGAATCCTGCACGGCTATGGATTTTCCTTATGCCAAGCTTTCACTGTGAGAACGTCAGGGGTTTCTACTTAGTTTCCCAATCGAGCCTGATATAATAATGTACACAGGGATACCCGAGGTTTCCCCCAACCCTCAGTAAAGCTAGAATTTCGCTATATGACCATTACAGTTACTTTAATACAAAACCAAATAACACTCTGTAACATGGCTACGATTTTAGTAGAACAGTTAGTTTGGAACTTTATTTGAAAAAAAACGGGCCTGACGTACCTTTCAATTCTATCTTGATAAAAGTATCATTGGTTTCGTCAATGTTGTGGATCAGTACACCATTTTGACTTGTAGTTTTAAACTGAAACCATATATCACCGGCTCTGCCAGCTTTAAATGGAGCAAATTCTAGAGTCGAGTCCTCTTTCCGGAACGTTACTGTATTGTCTAATAAACCTATAAATATTTAAAAAGGCATATAATACAATATAATAATGATGTCAATATTTATATATCTTTTAAATAAAAGGTAAACCACTTGATTGCCTCTTTCACATACTGCGCATGCTCTACTGAATTTCACATACTGCGCATGCTCTACCCGATAAACCCGGAAGTGCAATAGGAAATATAAACCAAAACTCTTCAGTCTAGCAAAATTACTTACATTTTAAAGCTAGATTGAAAGCATTTATCTATAAAAGCTTTTACAACCATCAATCAAACGAGGAGATGCGGATTCAAACCCGTTGTATAGAGCGACAACATTGACAAATTTAAGAATAAGATATATATGTACATGTTTACGTACTTTCCCCTTCACACGTCAGTTTGCCAAGCGTGTACTGCCCAATTTTGTTGTCTGCTAATGTGCCAGTGTCTCCGAAATATAGTTCCATTACAGGTAAGTATCGTTTCTGTGTTAGATAACCGCCATCCTGAGTGCCTGTTTCATATGAATCACAGTTACATGTTGTGCTACCCATAATGCACCCTTCATCCGAAACACCGCATGCGCACTTGTAAGATTCTGGTGCCGATCCACCCCAATAAAACATGTCCTGAAGTATCAATATATGTATGACATATTCAAGTAAAGAAGTGGCGAAACACTTTAATAGAAAATTCGTTTGCTTTTAAATATGGATTCTTCACACGTTGTTTATATTTAAGTGAAAGTTGACATGTTAATCTACCAAATATAACATAACAGACTCATAATAAGTCGAAAACGTGTTTTTAATAAGCGTTTGTATGGGTTCGAATGTACATTTTATAGAGGAAAACAAAGACAATGATCTATATAGATGTTTTTGTTCTTTACGGTTAGGAGAACATTTCATGATTTGGTTCGGCATATAAAAGCTCATCACCATATGACATACAAATACAACATATGATACATAAATAACACAGGCGGACTTATGCCGTAAAAAGACCTTACGAAAGTTACTTTACGGTAAATAATTTATCAATCAAGGGGCTAAAACGATATGAAGAAACGCAGTAATTTACTACACGTACCAGGCATATTAGCACCGTATAATTTTAGTGAAACAAAATGGACAGCTAGTCCATCAGATTGTTATAGAACTTTAATATGATTACATAGTACCCAATAGCATATATGAGCCGCGACATGACAAAACCAACATAGTGCGTTTGCGACCAGCATGGATCCAGACCAGCCTGCGCATTTGCGCAGTCTGATCAGGATCCATGCTGTTCGCCTACCAACTCTATTACAAGTAGAGAAACTTATAGCGAACAGCATGGATCCTGATCAGACTGCGCGGATGCGCAGGCTGGTCTGGATCCATGCTGGTCGCAAACGCACTACGTTAGTTATGTCGTGACGCGACTCATTTTACCTGGTTTGTTCTCCCTACCCAATATCCATACGTCTTCAAGACTGAATCTGAAAGTTTAAATTTCACATCTCCATAAAACTTGATTCTGAAAATGTTCGTAAAAACTCGATGGATAATCAGTGGATAAAGTCTAGATAAACTCTCCGCTTACATATACAAAATATATCTATAAATGAGCAAATTTAAAAGCTAAGTTTATAATTACAGTTGCATACAACAGTCAGTATATAAACACAATAATATTTTAATTATGTTTACTTTAATCTACGTATCAGATCTATTGAAAACACAAGAAAACATGAAATTGAATTGAATTGAAACATGCCTATCCTTGACCATAGATCTATAACTACATGGATTCTATTATACATATTCAAAATATTCGCTTTAAGACTTTGTTTTCGATTTAAACTATAAAATAGAGGATATTTGTTAAGTTCAGTGTAAGATCGGAATATATTTCACTGAGTTAGCACCAAAAGGTATATTTCACGAGTGGCGTAGCCACGAGTGAAATATGAACTTTTGGTGTTCACAAGTTGAAATATTATTTCGATCTTACACTAAACTAAACAATTTTTTTTTTATTATATGCAAAGAAACGTTTTAAAAAGACATTAAACCTAATACTGAATGAAAAGCGCGCCAAATAATAATACAATGTGACGTCATTTACGACGTCACGTCATTAAGTTGGTACCCAGTTCTGTGCACGCTGGTGTTTCACTGAAACAACGTAAGGGGCTTAAATTCAAAACAGTGAAATTATCAAAGTGGTAATTTCACTGTTTCAAACAGTGAAATTACCAGTTTTTCTATCACTGAGATATTTCTATAAACCACCGAAAAGCATGTAATAAAATGTCATCTTATCTATCTACAGCATTAGTACATTTGTAGCTATAAGGAAATCGCTTTTTTACGCTGAGGATTCGAATTTCAATTAATACGCTAAATGATATCACGTGACTGTGCATCAGTTAGCCGTATGACCATCAATAGTCACGGTGGGATAAGGTTTTAACCACCACAAATAGAAAATATAACAGCAATATAAGAAATAATGACAATGTAATTAGAATAATTTACCTATCGCACGAAACATGAGTCGAGAATTATTACATTTCCATAAAATCATTTGTCTACATCTGTCTGAACGGTCTATAACTTCTGATAAACCATCTAGTTCCGCTGTATATCTAATCTTACGTGAATAATAGTTTGGTTCTTGAAACCCGTCTACTGTGACTGGTTCCATGACGTCATGGGAAATGGACGTTTCAACAATATCCCAGAAATCAGCTGTAATAAGGAAAGTTAAGATGTCTTAGATTCTAGGAGTATTTCAAGTATTTTAACACATTTTATTACTAGAGTGTTTCATAGCATTCCGACACGTTGTGTATAATTCAGACATATTCAATAGATTTCTAACACCTTTATTATGTTTCTGACCTGTATAATGGCATTCCGACATCGTAAGTATGATTTTGACATTTTCAATAGCATTCTGACACTTTGATTCCGACCTGTTCACGTACATTCTGACACCTTAAGATGATTTTGACCAATTCAATGGCATTCTGACACCTTCAGTATGATTTGACATATTCAAAAAAGTTTTCTGAGCCTTTTAAGAAGATTTTTACCTGTTCAACGGTATTCTGACACCTTCAATAAGATTTCGATCGATTTAATAGCATTTTGACACATTTAGTTTAATTCTAACATATTCAGTATGGTTCTGATATATTCAGTATGGTTTTGTCGTATTCAGTATGGTTTTGACATATTCAGTACGGTTCTGACATATTCAGTATGGTTTTGGCAAATTCAGTATGGTTTTGACATATTAAATACGGCTCTGGCATATTCAGTATGGTTTTGGCGTATTCAGTATGGTTTTGGCATATTTAATATGGTTCTGGCATATTCAGTATGGTTTTGGCGTATTCAGTATGGTTCTGGCAAATTCAGTATTGTTTTGACAAATTCAGTATGGTTCTGGCATATTCAGTATGGTTCTGACATATTCAGTACAGATCTTGCATATTCAGTATGGTTCGAGTTTCTGGCTAATTCATTAAGGTTCTGAAATATTCATCAGGTTCTGACATATTCAGGTTCTGACATATTCAAGTACGGTTCTGACATATTCAGTACGGTTCTGACATATTCATTATGGTTCTGACATATTCATTATGGTTCTGACATATTCATTGCAGTTCTGACATATTCAGTACGGTTCTGACATATTCAGTACTGTTCTGACATATTCAGTATGGTTCTGATATATTCAATAACATTCTGACACATTACAATACATAATTGTTTGTTTATATATGTAATGACATGCTTTACCATTATTACAGCCTACGATGAAAGGAGCAACAGGACCGGACCCATCAGGGTCAATTGTTATATCTTCTTTAGTCCTGTTCGGATGCTCGAACATACTGTAGTAAACGGTGCATGATAATGGATGAGCGGCTGAAATAGAAATAAGAATATCAACGTCAAATCAGAAACACCGCAACACAGCAGCAACAACAGAAATAATAAACAATCACCCAGTCTCTCCAAAATCTCACCATCGAAAACAGCAACAACAGTGGTATAAACAATCATCCACTATGAATAGCCAGCATCTAAAAATCGCGCTAATTAAAAAGAGCAAAAAGCAGAATTTCATGATATATATCAATTGGTGTCAATCAATCAACTAATGTCAATTAATCAATCAATGTCTACCCATCTATTTATTCGGTGAATCAGTTGAACATGTATTACCGGTAAAAGGTTTAAACATAGCAGCAAGTCCTAATTCCAACATTAACGTTAAGGAAAAATGACATATTAAATATTAACGCGCCTACCCCATTATCCTAACCAGCAACCCATTAAAAACAAAAATTAAGACACACCCACGAATAGAAACAACAACAAAAAGATCCAGACAGCCATAATCAGTTAATTGTACAATGTCTTGTATGTGATAGTAATTCGGAAGTCTTCTAAAACGAACAAGTTTGCCTGTATATGTATGCTACTTACAAAAGTTAAGTTATGAAGTAATTAACACATTATATACCTACATATATGACAGAAGGCCCCTATGTATCCAGTATTACCACAGTCGCAGTCAAAGGCATCTCCATTTTGTACACATTTACCATTATGTTCACATGGGTTTGGAGTGCATCTGTCTTTAATCACACAGGGACCGGTAGTGACCAAGTTACGATATCGATATTGTCGATTGTTTTCTGGCATTGATCCAATGTTTATGTTCCGTAAACATCCAAAAAAGCTAGGTTTGGATATATTGTCTGTCCCTGGAAATGAGACACACGTTATTCATACCAATACACAGCAGACACTGAAAAAATTACACGTGTGTGCTAGATACTAAAATTAATATAATGGATCCATTCTCTGCACTTGCTGAAATAAACCTTTATAAATCGAAAGAAAAATATTTACGAGACATATTAAAATGACACCGTATACCGCCTTTCCGGAGCTTGATACGAATGAAATTCACACTGAATATCTTGAATTGACGTGTCCGTTTAATGTGGACAAAAACCATTTATCAAATAAGGTAAATTTCTAAATTTACTGAATAGCGAATGGAACAGCCCAGACCAAGATCAGAACTTTGTCTCCATTTGCCGCATGTGTTGAATCAGATTTCACCAGTAGGTTAATGACTAAATATGTAATTTCTTACCAAACAGAAATTCCAGTGGCGAAGTAGGCATGTCCATATCTTTGTTGGTAAATCTAGAATACCCATCAACAGTAGTATTAATGTTTGTTTTATTGACATGTATATTAAAAGTATGCCATAATCCATCTGTATATTCTCTGATGTTACCATCTCTATCAACTGAAAGAATGGTAAATGATATGGTAAATGATATGGTAAATATTGCAATATGTGACACGGCTGGGAATCACGTGATTTCTGTGATAAAAATTACGCGTACATGCCAGCATCGTCGACAAAACATTAAGGTAATTTGTACGGAATGCCGTTAGGGCCATCGCCTATGAATGTGTTGATCTTAAACGCGATAGTCGATAGTACGATGGTGAAAACGCGAAATCACGAAACTACGATGGTGAAAACGCGAAAGCACGATGATGAAAACGCGATAGTACGATGATGAAAACGCGACAGTACGATACTACGATGATGAAAACGCGATAAACTATCGTGTTTTCACCATCGTACTGTCGCGTTTTCACCATCGTAGTTTCGTGATTTCGCGTTTTCATCATCGTGCTGTCGAGTATCGCGTTTCAGATCAAACCATTCATAGGCAATGGCCCTAACGGCATTCCGTAAATTTGACACAAAATACAATGATTTTGTACTCTGGAATTGATGTGAAATTCCTACATGCAATACTAACATCCTTTTTGCTGGTAAATTGAATCTTAAGGGCAAATATAGAAATATTGTTTTATAATTTAGGTTATGTGGTTGTTTTCAACCTTAGTTTATGGAGAACGCGCTCACATGTCTTACGTGAATTACTCCATACATCAGCTTAAAGAATTTGGCCACGGATGTCCTAAAGCAGATGACGCGGCCTATTGTGAAAATTACATCAATTAGTCTTGATTTACACAGAATTTATTTTACTTCGATTGTGTAGTAAGCTTTTAGCTTCTAGACTCGAATCTGATCCTGGAACCAACCAGTACTGAGCAATGAGTGTAAAGTTTCTTGCTCAAGGAAACAACAGGGTTTGAATCCACACGGAGAGCGATCCTTAGATTACTAGTCTCATGCTTTAACCTAGTAATCTAAGGACCGCTATCAGTGAGTCTTGAGTAATCTAAGGATAGCTATCAGTGAGTCTTGATTCATATAAGGATCGCAATCAGCGAGTCTTGAGTAATCTAAGGATCGCAATCAGTGAGTCTTGAGTAATATAAGGATCGCTATCCGTGAGTCTTGAGTAATAGAAGGATCGCTATCAATGAGTCTTGAGTAATCTAAGGATCGCTATAAGTGAGTCTTGAGTAATATAAGTATCGCAATCAGTGAGTCTTGAGTAATCTAAGGATCGCTATCAGTGAGTCTTGAGTAATCTAAGTATAGCAATCAGTGAGTCTTGAGTAATCTAAGTATCGCAATCAGTGAGTCTTGAGTAATCTAAGGATCGCTATCAGTGAGTCTTGAGTAATCTAAGGATCGCTATCAGTGAGTCTCGAGTAATCTAAGGATCGCTATCAGTGAGTCTTGAGTAATAGAAGGATCGCTATCAGTGAGTCTTGAGTAATCTAAGGATCACTATCAGTGAGTCTTGCGTAATCTAAGGATCGCTATCATTGAGTCTTGAGTAATCTAAGGATCGCTATCAGTGAGTCTTGAGTAATCTAAGGATCGCTATCACTAAGTCTCGAGTAATCTAAGGATCACAATAAGTGAGTCTTGAGTAATCTAAGGATCGCTATCAGTGAGTCTCGAGTAATCTGAGGATCGCTATCAGTGAGTGTCGAGTAATCTAAGGATCGTTATCAGTGAGTCTTGAGTAATCTAAGGATCGCAATCAGTGAGTCTCGAGTAATCTAAGGATCGCTTCCAGTGAGTCTTGAGTAATCTAAGGATCGCTATATATGAGTCTAAAGTAATCTAAGGATCGCTTTTAGTGAGTCTCGAGTAATCTAAGGATCGCTATCCGTGAGTCTTGAGTAATCTAAGGATCGCTATCAGTGAGTCTCGACCGAGTAATCTAAGGATCGCTATCCATGAGTCTATGGCAATCTAAGGATCGCTATCAGTGAGTCTCAAGTAATATAAGGATCGCTATCAGTGAGTCTCGAGTAATCTAAGGATCGCTATCAGTGAGTCTCGAGTAATCTAGAGATCGCTATCAGTGAGTCTTGAGTAATCTAAGGATCGCAATCAGTGAGTCTCGAGTAATCTAAGGATCGCTATCAGTAAGTCTTGAGTAATCTAAGGATCGTTATCAGTGAGTCTTAAGTAATCTAAGGATCGCTATCAGTGAGTCTTGAGTAATCTAAGGATCGCTATCAGTGAGTCTTGAGTAATCTAAGGATCGCTTTCCGTGAGTCTTGAGTAATCTAAGGATCGCTATCAGTGGGTCTCGAGTAATCTAAGGATCGCTATATATGAGTCTAAAGTAATCTAAGGATCGCTATCAGTGAGTCTCGAGTAATCTAAGGATCGCTATCCGAGAGTCTCGAGTAATCTAAGGATCGCTATCCGTGATTCTTGAGTAATCTAAGGATCGCTATCAATGAGTCTTGAGTAATCTAAGGATCGCTATCCGTGAGTCTTGAGTAATATAAGGAACGCTATAGTGAGTCTTGAGTAATCTTAGGATCGCTATCAGTGAGTCTTGAGTAAGCGGTCCGTCTGAGACAAGCGTAATGCACAGAGGAAAAAAACGAATATTGAATAGCTTATAAACCTTTCTTAACAGTGTCTGTATACACGCCTCCTCTATAAGTTACTGTGTACTGCAAGAAGCCAGTCCCGTCTGTTTCTAGCTAATAATATATAAAAAGACAATATCGTAATTACCACTGAATAGTACGCAGAAACTTTCTGATTATTATTCTGACGATAACTATCCAAGAATGCTACAGACAAAGTTTAGTGATCATCCATCACTTAGTTCTGTTGTAAAACATGTTTAAAGGTTTTTTTCTATTTTTAGCTTTAGCGGTCCCTAAAAGGGGCCAATCAAATCAATATGAGCGAATTTGATAAAATACTACCCAAGAATGCTACAATCATCCATCAATTATTCTCTAGAAATAAACGTTTAAAGGTATTTCCATTTTTAGCTTTAGCAGCCCCTAAAAGGAGCTAATCAAAATTATATGAGCAAACTTGATAAAAGACTACCCAAGAATGCTACAGACAAAGTTTGATGATCATCCATCAATTAGTTCTGAAGAAGAAGATGTCTAAAGTTTTTTTTTTCTTTTTAGCTCTAGTGACCCCTAAAAGTGCCAATCAAATTAATCTGAGCAAACTTTCTGATTATTTCATGATAATAATAACTACTGTACAGGTACAATGTGATGTTATCTTGTTGTTTATTTATTACACAACATGATATATTCCACTGTTTATTAAATATACTACATGTATTATATCATCGTTCGTATTTTTGTTAAACTGTATGAATCACACAGTTTGTTTTGAAAAAAAATTCTTACTTCCGGTATTTGTTTTGACATTTTTCGCTATTTTCTAGTGTAAGGTATTCGTATAAAATAAACGTCACGACATATAAACCATCCTCAAATAAATTTAAATATATATGAGTATACGTATCTAACTGTTTTATTTACGTGAAAATAGAATATACAATGTATCTAAAATATACGCACAATTAATCAAAAATTATTTATACATGTATAAGATTTATTAACACTTTACCTGGACTACCCAATCGTCACCTTCGTGTAACCGGAAGATGTTGGCATTTTTATGGTTTGTTTTAAATTCAAAACCTACACGTATGTCTGCTTCCGCTTCTACCTCATACAAAAGGTAGGAACTATTTGTCGTGAAGGTAAAACACTCTTCCGCTTCCAGCTGGAAAATACAAAGAATTATTGATCTACAATAGGTATCAATGGTTGCGCTCCGTTATCGAGAGGTCATGTTTTCTAATTTCAAACAAGGGAGAGGCCGCGCTTTCTTTCTCAGGCCGATCGAGAGGTCGCGTGTACAATTCGTAACAAAGCAATGGATCTTAGACGAGCGAAAGGTTGCGCATTCTTAGCCATGCATGCTAATTGTCGTGCTTTCTATTCGGAGACTGCCAAGAGCAAAAGTGTTCTTCTCCTAGCTTCTCCTCCGTTCTATTCCTAGAAGAGCAGAAGATCGCCCATTCTTATTCTAGCCAGGCAAAAAGGTCGTGCGTTCTATTCCGAGCCGGTCAGCAAATCTTGAGGATTTCCGCCGGATGAGAGAGGTCGAGAGTAACATTCCAAGCCGAAGCGACAGAATAAGATATTCCAAAGAAGTTGCTTTGTACATAGTGCTGGTCAATTTTCTCCTTGATACATAAATACAGTGTATACAACTTTACCTATATAACTGCAAGATTGAAACAACTGCAATATCTCGCTCAACTAAAATACCTATGAAAGTATATATGTATATACATTTGTACATGTAAATTAAATTCTTAATAATAATCTCAGAAAAGAAAAAATAATTTTAATTACAATTTTCCGTAACATGGAAATGTATTATTGTAAAATACCAGAATACGGCCAAAAATAAAGAAAGTAAAAACGAAGGTACATGTAGTAAGAAAACTTACATAACATGTGAAAGCAATTTGTCCAGAAGGTGAATATCCTGGTATTTTTTCCTTGGCGTTTCTTATTATGTTGATGCCATTATATCTGAATCTATCTATACAGCCGTTAAAGTTCTCACTGTTTATAGATAGACCTTTCCTGTAAGGATTGTCAACCCCGCCGATAAAGATCTGTAAAAAGTAAATGGAATAAAAGAAATAAATTTAATAAATACATCAGTATCATCAATTGATTGTGTTCAACGAATTTATAAAAATGAAATTATAAAATTTCATCAGAGGCTAGATGTGATTTACTATCGTAAAAATTTAGACATATTTCTGTGTATACTGTTACACACATGTTTACAGGAGATCAATGCAATACGAACACGCCGGGAAGAGAATCTAGTCACACCATCAAATATTTGAGCTTTGATAATGGCTTTGCGACCAGCATGGATCCAGACCAGCCTGCGCATCCGCGCAGTCTGATCAGGATCCATGCTGTTAGCTTACAAAACCTATTACAAGTAGAGAAACTGATAGCGAACAGCATGGATCCTGATCAGACTACGCGTTTGCGCAGGCTGGTCTGGAGCCATGCTGGTCGCAAACCCATTATGTTGGTTTTGTCGTGACGCGGCTCAAATATTTCCGTTTCCTAAGCATCTTTACAACGGCTTATTATTTCCCCTTTATTTTAATTTCAATCAATTTCAAACAAATCTAGGACAAATTACATTGCTAAGTTCCTTCATATATTATTTGGTCATTTAATAGAAAAAAGTTTGTAACTGCAAATCAAGTCATGTATTTATTTAAATAAACTCAAACCTTTCCACTTGGCTTAAATCTGATGAAACGGCGTTTTATCATAAATTCTATCTCTCTTCGATCTACTATGAGTTTTGCCCTAGATCCGTTACGTGTAAATATGACGTCATGCCATATTCCGTCGTTGAGAAATCTTCCTCCGCTGACATCGGTTATACCTGACGGTGACGCTGGGGACACTTGAAATAAAACTTGGTACAAATAAAACACATAACTTCAATAACAAAGAGAAAGAACATGTAGTCCATTGGTCAACAACAAAAACAACAACAACAACAACTAACAAATTTATCATATCCAAATGCTAAAAATATTTAAGAAGAATTAAAAAAAAATAGACCAAAATTAGGTTAATTATCCAATTTTCTATACGTTTTCAAGTATACATGAGACAGGTATACACACTGTTATTTATGTCTCGAGATGTATATGTCATGGGAACGTGAAAGTATATAAAAGAATATGCATGGCAGTCTGTGTCACTTCTTCAAGATGTTTATAAACATCAGCCTATACACCAAGCTGGACTTGCTACGACTCTTACAGACCTACTCGACTAGAATGGTGACTAAATTGATGTACCTTAAAAGTTCAAAATTATGAACGGAGCTCATTGTGTCGACCAAGTGAACCTTAAACATTTTTTTTTTGTATCTGTTTATTTATAATAAGTTCTAATGTCCATACTGATCTCAAGACAATGACATATTTTAAATAGATCTACATTTTTTTCAAAATGAGCCGTGTCACGACAAAACCAACATAATGGGTTTGTGACCAGCATGGATCCAGACCAGCCTGCGCATCCGCGCAGTCTGATCAGGATCCACGCTGTTCGCTATCAGTTTCTCGACTTGTAAAAGGGTTGGCAAGCGAACAGCATGGATCCTGATCAGACTGCGTGGATGCGCAGGCTGGTCTGGATCCATGCTGGTCGCAAACCCATTATGTTGGTTTTGTCGTGACACGGCTCAAACTGTTTTCGCTTCATACGATAGGAGCTTTTAAAACATCTGCGGATGTTTCTAAATTCAAAATTCACCATTTTTCGTGTTTAAATGTTGAATTCTGCTTAAGCCGGTGCTAGGGGGGCTTGGACAGTAACTTGCACTTTCCAGTACCGTCCATGGACAGGCTCAATCAAACCGAGTCTGCAACATTTTTAATCTTGTCGTGTTCGGCTTTCTTTAGGGATTATGTTTTACTCTATTTTACTCAGTGGACCTGAAAGATTCTAAGATTAAAATTTACACAGGATCTACATAAATTAATATACCATTAAAGGATTTTGTAATTTAAGACAAAAGAAACCCGCGTACATACTCAATTCTATTTTAAAATGGAGCTCCCCATGTCTCAATTCTAGGAGTATAACGTCATTGAATTCACTATCTCTACTTCCGTAAAAAAGAACGCCATTTTCATGTGTAGTACGGAAGCGAAGCGTTATGACGTCAGTGGTGTTGAATTGTGGGCTGTCCACGTGATACACAATATGGCCGCCATTTGCTATTTGTATAGAATCTGGTTCTGCAAAGAAAAGTAATGAGTGAGTTCGTTGGTAGTTTACCATCCGGATCACGGCAGTAAGCCATTGAATACAGATCAGCCACCGCATTAATATTGTTCCTGGGCAAGCTATATCAAGCAGTTTACCAGTACTAGTAGCTACATACATGCCAGGGCAAAGGTACAGTGCGAATGACCGATGAGTCCGAACAGATAGGTGTGACAATGTGTACACAGTTTATGTAGGAAATGGTACTGAATAATAAATCAGCCCAGTTGTATTTATATATTTATCATATGTTGTTTTCTAGACAATATTAGCGTAAATAAAGGTTGATGTTGAAAACTTTAAAATATAATTCATAAATAGTTTATTTGAATGAAATATCTGTTTAGTATATATCTAATATGAAATTAGGTGCTACCTATGGCGCGGAAAGCTCTTACGAATTATGATTTGAGCATGACATGTTTAGTGTAGATGTAAACCAAATATTTTTTTCAGGTATTTTGTACCGTAAACAAAACAAATAAATTGGTGATGTTCAACCTATCGTCGGAGCGCTCGGAATATTCCGAAAATCTCCGAATGTAAAGGGGGACCACTGCGCATGCGTCGGCGTTTGGAAAACCCGTCCACCATTTTTTGGTAATCTCTAATCACAGTTGTTGTTTTAATGTTATATTTAATGTGCTAATTTATCAAAAAGGATATGTTAAAGTAACTTTCTATATTTATAATCGTTACTATCGTTCTAATCAATGAAATGCATGTTTACTTTCTGATTTTGCACATAATTCTCTCACCGGAAGTGTTATTTAGCAGACGCTAGTAATAGTCTAAATTATTTAGAGTTATTTAAAGCGCTTTGATATCTATATTTAGCTCAAAAGGATTTCAATATGGCGGCGCCCAGTTAACTAAGGATTTTTTCACACCTCATTAGGTATAGGATATATATTTTTTTGAAATTTTCATTTACTTTTAATTTGATTTCATTTGAATTGATACACGTCATACATGTTATCTAAGAGCGCTACAGCCCTCACGGGGCCTTCGGCCCCCCTCAGACTTTCCGAGTAATACTAACCATACCGCCTTACGTATCCTATCTTGACATGTGTCATGTTTTACTTACCATACGGGCATCCCATCACATCCACTTTCATTGATATAGCTCTTCTGAATGTGACAACCTTGAACTTTATATAACGTGCAATAATAGGATACTGTAATGTGTTTTCAGCAACGTTTTCACTGTCCTTATTCCCTTTGAAAACCTAAGATATAAAAAAGAAGCTAACCAGTTTACTACTCACTCCACAATTGTACCTGTATAATTTCTTTTTAAAATAACGTATTTTTTAATTATTAAAAATCTAAAACCACCGCAATGCTGTCAATTATAAGATGAAATAATCCTTTTTTATTCTGTATTTTTCATATGAATAATTTGAATGTCTTGTTTCCAGGAATACGTTTTACCACACAATACGGTTACAAATAGAAAAGTTTGGAGAACAACAACTTACTTCAGGGAAGCCAAATTCGTTTGTGTATTCCATCCAATCTTTATTGTCTGTAGAATATTCTATGGCGTATTGCTTCACATATTCATTTTCTCCGAGCCTACCCCATGTTTTAAATTGAGTCACGATATGCAAGGACCGGAAGTCGACGACAAGAAACTGATTAGTGGATTGGAAAAACGCTCTCCACACCCCTGATAGATAGTTACATTATACATGTCAATCAAAACTCGTCATACTTAAATAAACAATTATGCATAATCGGTAAAATATTTCAAATGTAGCTATTTTATATGACAATAAAAACAAAATAGCGTTTGCAGAACAATTATAATGTAATATAATTTGATAATATAAAATTAATTTTTGTGCACGGAAACGGCATTCGTTAGGCCATACAGATAGACCATGTTTTGCGTTTGGCCATTAGTGAAACGTAAGTGATTATAGTAATGTTGAAGGCAAACAGACACTTTATTTGCAAAGACAAAAACATGTAACGGTCCCTCCTTTTAACCCATTATGAAAATAATTCAAAACACAGTTTGCATATAATATACTCAACATCACGAATTCCGCGTCATCACTTATTTCACGGTAATGGCATATGTTCATATGACCAGTGTGAAAATTGGTCAGAATTGACATTTTTTATTCATACACATATACAACAAAGTTTTTGTGAAAAATATTTTAAATCTCTAGATGTTTATGTAAAACAGAACAACATTTTACAAATTTCTGCAAAAATCAACAATAGTCCATTAAATGTGTGTGTAGGTCTGAAACAATTATCATTTTATAAATGATCTTATTTGTTGAAAAAATAAATTTTGAGTTACAAAGTAAGGATAATTTTAATTTATAAAATCAAGCAAAGTAATATGTAGAAAGTTTAACCGAACCATGAAAAAACTGAAATGTAACACCATTACCGCGATTTAAATGATGACATACTGTTTTCAAAATGGCCGACATATGGTCTACTTTTGGTCCATTAAAATTGACTTTGACTGAATATATTGTTGTTTCCTTGTTTAGTACAGCAGAAAATACCTATATGTTATAGTTTATGACAATTTTGTACCACTGTTTTATTTGTTGTTTTCTTTTTGGTTTCAAAGCGTTAAGTAACGTGAACTAAGAGGTCACAGTATAACACATGTAATAACAATAATAATAACAATAATAATAATAATATAATATATAACCGGCTGGATCTTCAAGATGAACTATGTCGGGCCTCTCTGGATTGTAATCATATACCGGGTACGTCACATTGCTATCCGATATCAGAGACGTTCCAACCTCACATTCTTCATATTGCAATTGAAACCCTGTTAATAGAAACACACATAAATATTTAATTTTTGTCATCTAAAGTTAAATTTCAAAGTCATTGTAAACCGTATGCGTACGTTCTGACTCTCTATCTTGCACGTGCAATCCACGCTAGATATGTTGTTCAAAGCATAATCTACCTCTTGTACAAAACCGGCAAGCATATATAACGTAATTTCATTTTTTTAAAAAGTGCGGTGGTGCGGTCTTCATAACCTTGTTGGCAGTATTAAGGTTTCGAACACACCATCATAACAATTACAAATATATACATATATATTTGGTAATGCCATGTGGTCAGTTGTCCTGATTTATATAACAAAATGGGCAGTTGGATTGAAAATATTAAAATAAATCAGACACCAATGCTTATTGACTCCTACTGTGAAAGCATCTAAATTTTTGGTAAACATTGACTGTCAACAAGGTGAGGACTTTTCTAGTCTAGCTCAAACTATAAAAGGTTAATTGTTGGGTACAAGTGACAGGTGCATAACGGATACGGAAGAAGGATGTGGTCACTGAAAAAAATAAACTGCATTGCAATGTTATATTGCGCAATTCATATCCACAATTCAATTGCAACTTGTGGGCATGGTAGATAACATCTTTTGCTTTAATGATTTTCTTTACCTCAACATTTTATCAATCGATCATAACATATATGTAATAGAAAATAAATCATCCGAAACGAACATTCTTATTATTATATTTATATTCTTATTTATTATATAATAAAAATAATAATACGTCGTGAGCTGTTTGGTGGCGACAATGCATTTCTGGACAGCGTCAAAAATATGTTCAAAGTTGAGATGTTGAGTCATATAAATTTGTAATGTGTAATATAGATTATTTTAAAAAGTGAAATGTTCAAATCAAAATAATGGATTCCATGAATAAACATGAGGCATAATTATACCATTTTGTTTTAATTGTGGAATTCTACAGATAGGACAGGCATATTGTATGCCCAATTATTCAGTGCAAAACCCATGTGATACAACTGCAACTAACTGTCATTCATTCTTACATTCTATGTATTTCGGAGATAACCTATTGGTGAGCACTTCTGCCCAACTACTCATTACAGTGTTTTGTTAATGTCATTTTATATATAAACCTATTTTGGGTAATCAGATATTCAAAACATAATGTATGATATAACGTGAAATAGAAGTTAAACATTCACTGAGATTTATAATCAGTGTATACAAATTCAATAACGAGCCGGAATTGTATCGTGGCTGATGTCTTCGTGCAGAGCGAAGACACGAAATGGCGTATATTAGCCACCATAGGAATTTTGGCGTGTATAGTGAGCCATACATGAAATATGTATCAAGGTCACATGAAGGTAAAAATTACATAGTATAATAAAAAAAGTTGTCAATAAGGTGCATATAGTTATGTTTTGTTTCAGTTTTGAGGTTTAAATGCGCCATTGATGATTTTTCAATGTTCAGCATAAATTTTATAAAGATAAGATAAAAAATATAGGCGGCTGCTAATCAGAGCATTTACTTGTATAAAGTTTCGACTTGTGTATATCCGGTTACTCGACCTAGATAATCGATATGCCCTGCATATATACCATTTACTTTACAATATATTAAAGCATAGATGTTTAAAAAAAAACCCACATATTTTTTATCTAATTTAAACCGTTCATTTAATCAGTAAACGCTGCAATTTACTACACATTTCAAAAATTGCTGTTCTGTTACTCTTTTAATCTACATCTAGATTTCTATCAGATGAGCATGAACAAATGTGCTTTTAAATGATTCAGAAATTATAATAACTTATGTAATAAAAATGTACGTACCTGAGATAATTGTAAAATATCCATTTATACAGTAAATAAAAAATGGTATTAAAGATGTCCACTGCATCATGCCTGCTCAATCATTCAATAATATGATGCGGCTTAAACACAGGTGCTCGTCCAGTCTTGGTGCCCATATAAAAAAAATGAAGTTTAAAAAAATTTGAAAAAAAAAAAACAACAACAACTAAAACAAAAAAAACATCAAAATAACTATTTTGGGTTGAGTGTAAGAAAAAAAAATTGAATTTTTTTTTCCTATATACCATTACTACGAAAAGGTCACCTAGTCTCCGTAACGCTACGGAGCTTTACTAGGACAAGCTGTGGAACAACCACAATTGCGAGTTCTGTATTTTGCTACTCTTTACACATTGCGCATTTAGAAAATTGCTAACATTCTTCATCTACCTTACATACAATCTTAAATAACTTACATTTGAACTCGGACACTCCAAATTGTTAAAATCTTGCAAGATTCCGTTGATGGTCGGCCATTTTGTCAAAAACGAAAGTACAAAACATACATCGTATGGTTTCCTACGACTACGTGCGAGGAACAGTAGACAACAGTAACCATCAATTTATTGGTTACTGTTGTCTATTGTTCAGCGAACGTAGTCGTAGGGGACCTGCAGAACAGCGAAACAGTACGGTGTATGTTTTGTACTTTCGATTTCGACAAAATGGCCGACAATGCAAAATTTTAACATATTGGAGTGTCCGAGTTAAAATGTAAGTTATTTAAGATTGTATGTAAGGTTAATGAAGAATGTTAACAATTTTCTAAATGCGCAATGTGTAAAGAGTAGCAAAATATGTTTTATTGTTACAGAACTCGACATTGTGGTTGTTCCACAGCGTGCTGTAGCGTTACGGCGACTAGGTGACCTTTTCGTAGAAAAAAAAATTTTTTCAATATTTTTTTCTTACACTCAACCCAAAATAGTCATTTTGATGATTTTTTGATGTTTTTTTTTTTTTTTTTTTTTTTTTTCAAATTTTTTTTTTTTCATTTTTTTTTTAAACTTCATTTTTTTATATGGGCACCAAGACTGGACGAGCACCTGTGGCTTACACATTTCGTAGTACATGAGGTAAACCAGCAACAAACTAACTGAACTGAAACATTTGTAATTTTAGCACATAAATCTTAGTCATTAGTGAAATCTGCAGACAGCTGGCTGGGAACTAGAGGGGAGGCACGTGGTACTCGATAGTACGGGGAGTACTCAAATAGTGTTAAGAATTGAGTACCGCTCAAGCCGGTGCTAAGGGGCGTGGGGATGTTGCACTTTTCCATTATCCTTCATGTACGGACTCAATCAAACGGAGTCTACAATTTCCATGTAATTTTGCTATTTTAAGGCTTCCGTGGGATCACTTGTTTTACCAGTTATTTATAAAAGTAAAGAGGGTGAGAGTTGCGCAAACAGAGGCGACCCTTCACATCTAGCCTACTGATTATGGGTAATGGAGTGTCCTTTCCTTGAATTTCAAATAGTTCAGATTTCTATGTCAAAATAAAGAAATTAGCTACCAACAGAATAGAACCTGGTCATAATGCACTGTTCTAACATTATACTGGCAACAAAAGCTAAAAATAACAACAAACGTTAACACACATATGAACCCACAATTTATAAATACAAAAGTTTGATAAGTTTATTTTCAATATTCCATTAGACCAAATCGTCCACAAGGATAAACAGACGCATGATAAATGGCAAGACAGTGTAAAGCATACATATGCAATAACATTTACAAGTGGAGAAGGTATACAAAGCATTGTATATAATTTAAAATAACTATCAAAACAAAAGGCATTCAACTTTAAACATAATGCTAAATAAATATGCACTGTCTATCAAAACTAACGGAGATGTAAACCTTATACATTTTATTGAATGAATTTGACAAAATACATGATGATCTATGCACATGTATATTATGTAATATAAATTTACATCTATACATATTCGTGTACGTGTATGTTGCTCTTGCCGAAACAAAACACATGAACAACATCACAATTACTAGATAAATTAAGCTACAAAGTTGTTCAATTTAAAGAAGACGCATAATCGTTATCATAAACATTTTAGCTACACATTTACATACTTATTCGCTGATCTAAAGTGTTCAGTTATTGAAAACAATGCTATATATAGAGACTTTACTTGTGAAACAAAATTGATGTACATGTAACCTTCTGGAACTTATCAGTAATATTTAATAAATCATATTGGTGTATGACCTTAATTTAAAAAAGAAAGGAAGAAAAAAAGTTATTCTAATTCAAAATTGACACAAAAGCATAATGCAACTTAACAATAATTAACAATAATATCTACAAATTATTGGTATATAATCTTTCTTTTCTTAGTACAAAAGCACTGTTTACAAATTTTTCCTAACATACATTTTCAGAATGTAATAATTCTATAAATTTTGGCACATTTGGACGTCTCCACTAATATGCCGGTATCAGACGTTTCCTCATTACAGTTTAATATGATATGAGCCGCGTCACGACAAAACCAACATAATGGGTTTGCGACCAGCATGGATCCAGACCAGCCTGCGCATCGATGCAGTCTGATCAGGATCCATGCTGCTCGCTATCAGTTTCTCTACTTGTAATAGAGTTGGTAAACGAACAGCATGGATCCTGATCAGACTGCGCGGATGCACAGGCTGGTCTGGATCCATGCTGGTCGCAAACGCACTATGTTGATTTTGTCGTGACGCGGCTCAAATGTTATTCGTCTTCCGAGGCGTTACAAGAAAAACATTTTCTATTTTTTAAATGTGTATTATTCGTTTTTATTTCATCTACCTGATTCTATGTGCCTTCTATGAGAAGATACCTTACAAAACCGTTCAACATTGATAATAATTAGATATGGCTGATACTTAATAAAGAATTCAGAGTTCTGCTTGAATTATCTACTCTAATAGATCAGTTTCGTAGAAATTGGTCTTTCACGTGATATAAAAGTAAGTCTGTACATGTATTACCAACACTTTGCATCATAAAAACATAATACATGTATACTTAAAAGACTTTTCACTAATGAACACTTTTTTGTTTTGTTTGGGTTATATTCATAATATTATTTTAATTGTATGTAATTTTTTAACCAAGTATCTAAAAATGTTATAATAGCGCATCGTTTTGAAATATATATATATCAAGTTCACCGAATAATAAAATCATTCCGAGTTGTTTTTTATACCTAACGTGCGTTTACAAAATTGCATGTGTACACTTTCAATTGCATTACCATGTATAAAACCCCAGACTTCGCTGCTATAATTAAGTATAGGACTAACTAGTTTATAAAAAAGATCAAATCTATGTAAAGTAGAAATATTAACAAGTTTATATAGGTATTTGTTCATTTTAAATGTAGCTTTCATCGCTTGTCCAGCGCTGCAAAAGATCCGCCTGATTTGAAAACAATTCCTCAATATGTAATGTTGCTATATCAATATAACTTTCCTTGTAATATATATATATATACATCTTTATTGCTTCCGAATGTTCGAAGATATACATATTATATAAAATAGTCATTGAAAAGAAATAACATTAAGCAAAGTAAAGCATCATAATTGTATAAAAGGAATACAAATTTAAACTTCTAGATGATATTAAGATATAGAGCGTAAAATAACCAAAGTTCTTTTCCTTCAAAATCTTAAAAGAAGTGTTTTAACTCCTCTCGGCACTTGGAAATTATTCTCAATGGCAGTCAGGATGATAAAGAATGATAACTCTCACATCATTAAATTCAACCTAAAAACTCGTGTTAATTCCCTTGTATTGTGAATTTTTTGGCTATATTTTTTTTGGCGACACCCATTCACTGGGTATCATCATACGGTTATCAGCTGTAACCACTAACAAGAGATGTTTTATCTGCTTAATTACAAAGACAGGATAATTGGTTAAATTTACTATACATATGTTTTGAACTTTGTCTGGCATATTACAGTACAAGGCTATCGTCGGCGGTGCGGCTGGTCCGTCCATGACCGCAGCACTTTTAAGGCCGATCATGTGTCTATATTGTCTAAATATCCAGAGCTGGATTATGCGTGGGTTATTACAAATTTTGTAAGTGTTCTTATAAGTTATTGTCATGAACAGATCAAGGTACAACTTTAAAATATTCAATATGTTGTTGTTGTCATGAGTGTTGGGTTGTCCAAGTAAATCAAATTTGTACTGTAGTTAGTGTTGATAGTTTTCACACCGGATCTCGAAGTACAGTGACCTATTTTGAGCTCAAAGTATATTGCACGGAGCGGAGGAAAATCAACACCACTGTGTGCTTCAAACATGACTGGTGACATTGTCCGAGTCCATCATCTACAGCGAAAACTGCTTTTTGTGCCTTAATGGGCCGGATGGAACATCATTAAATATGGACTACACCCACATGAATTCAATTGCAGACGACCGACTGTTTAAAAGAAATAAAAAAATCCTCAATGTCTGGATAAATATAATATGAAAACTTAAAATTTCACATGAATTTGTGACATTCCATTTCTAACTTAATTAAGTAAAAACTGTTAGGACTTCCTTCAATGTCAGTTTCACAAAACTTAATAAATAACTCTCTTAAGACCGATCTAATTGAAAGTTTGTTCCTTATAAAATCATTATGACAGTTTTATTAGACATGTCATCCTTAATTAGTCACTTGTCATTTTAAGAAATTTGAATTTAACTTATATGAAAAGAAGACGACAAAAATATTTTTAATATTTATTAATTGCACTTTATTTTGATAAAAAAAATCAAACCTGGGACATGAGCTGAAGATAAGGCGGCGCTTAGCCAGTCCCAAGCCTCGGCCCTTTCCGTCAGTCTTCGGCTCGTCGTTGTTTGTCCCGATCACTCCATGTCGCAAGCCTCGGCTCTTTCCGTCCGTCTTCGTCTCGTCGTTGTTCCGTATCGTTAAACCTCGCTGACTCGATTAGACTGGTCGATAACTTTTATGTCGTTCCGCCATCGGATCGACATTCAACAAAGGTAAGTTTTACACTTCAAAAGATTTTCATCAGGTGAAAATACCGCTGGGTCTAACAATACAACCTGTGTTTATATTCCGGTATTTACAAGTTTAAGGCCAATTTTTGGATTAAATATCGCGGTTTATTACAAAGTTTTGACAGAACTGGTAATTTAACTATGTCAGGCAATTTTCTGATATACTAATCAAAGGTAAGAAGATTTTTGTACTGTTAATATTAAATGAAACGCATGCATTAACTGTAAAAGAGTTAATCATTTACTTAACCTCATTTCCAATTTTTGTATTTGAATTACTAATTTAAAATTGCTCGAGGTTAAAGATTCACAATCTTATTTGAATATAATATACCATTAAATTACTGATATCTATAAAACATTTTCGTTTCTAAAATATGGAAATATTATATTCGGATTCAATAAGAGTTTAACCTTCTTGCGTGTTCGAACTGTAAGTTTGGCCTATCTACGTTAATGGAATTTAAGGATATTTTACGTCAATCATAATTATGTATTTTACGCACACCACCTTATATGTATATTTTGTATGACCTTGTACATTTTCATATTAACAAAACCATTCAAGGTTGGTAGGGAAAATTCTAATTCTTTATTGACTGAACAGTGCAGAGCAATCCGTCACGTCCGATCTTCCATGGTCTGCACTGGTCGCATGTGAGGAATCTGGTCCCACCAGTAGGAAAAGTGTATCATAGTTTTCTGATTTTGTTTAAGAAAAATCGGCTAACTATCGTCTTTGTTCGGGACAGGTGTATATGAAATTAAATCTGCTGTATTGGGTTACAAGATAGATTAAAGCACGGGTACAAACAGTTTCCCTACATTATTTATGTTATAACTGCCAACAACTGGCTATTCAACCATAGTCATACACCGAAACTTAAAGCCAATGATACCCGTATTAATTACAAGTTTCTAATGAACAAAACACAATGATCATTGTCACATTTTTTATCCTACACTGAGCGGATAATTTATCTTAAAAGTTTTAGTTGTCATAGAAATATTTCTTTTTAGTGTGCACGAAATCCTGAAATTAAATAATATAAGCGTGTGTTTGCCTGTTCATGAACGCATGAACTTTTCCTAAAATAGCGCGGCGTGACATATACTTAATATTTATATTTTTATTAGGGAATAAATATTTATTGGTTAACATGTCTTATTATTTGCTATATAATAGTTCAAATGAAATTTTAATGTACTATTGAAGCTAACCAGCGCTTATTACGTCACTTTAACATACGGAAAATGACGAAGTTGGCCGAAAATACACGAAGTACTAATAGGACCGGGTCTAACACGTCCTGTAGAGATCGGGTATACTTAGAAGGCCGGAAAATAGTAGATTATGAGGCAAACAAAAATAAATAGATTACGGTCAACATCATTGGTGAAATGTACAAATGTTATACGAAAAGATAACATTACATCCTTTTAGATAAGACTAAGTATGTCCTTAATATTAAGATCATAGAACTTCGCTATTGGTTAAACTGTCGGGAACATTTTATCTTTTATCTCCTTCCTTGCACAATGAAATCTATTTTTTCTGACATTTACTAGCCTTATTTCTTAAGAAGGAAGTGATAAAAGTAAAGATAAAGTTCTGAATACACCGCCATTTATATTATTTTCAGATATCTCTCAAAAGTACGGTTATATATAACGTACAACACACTTTTAAATATGGTAATTTCAAAGTTGACATTTAAATTATGTAAAGTATGATAAATACAAATAAAGGTAACATCAACATGTTTACATTATGCCCATCTCATACCTTACTCTCTTTAATGTTAAACCACAAAGTAATTAATCATTTTTATGGGAGCTAAAAATTGTCTTTGTAATCGTTTGTACATGGTAATTGTAATTGATTATGTAATTGTTAAATGTTTAGATTTAAAGACGTGACACGACTACGTATATAGAAGATATTCAAGTTTTTTTTAAATACACGACTTATTTTTATCGAGTGGTATGAAAATAATTATTTTATGAGTGGCGGTAGTCACGAGTGAAATATCATAATTTTCATACCACAAGATGTATTTATAGAAAAAAACTTGAGTTTTCTGTTTGTTATATACATTTTTTTTGACATTACAATTTGAAAGACTTTCCCTTAAATTTTGTGAACTGGAAAAATTTAGAAAGAAGTAGTTCGGCAAGACACCAGTGAAAATACGGAAATATGTTTCATTGCAGTGAAAAATAAATTTTTACAATGAAAATACGGAAAATGAAAATATGCATTTTATTCCATCAATATTTCTCAATATTTCATGTATAAGTATATAATGAATGGTTTTATCAAATGACATTGTCTTTAAAGATTGGCAGGGCTTTAACAGTATTATCAATGTCCAATCAGAAAAATAATACGTACATCTTTTAAGTTTAAAAGAAGCTTTATGTATTAACCGTCATTCTTTTTAAATGGTTAAATCTTTCAAAGAATTCAAACGGAAATAAACACATGAATTGATAACATTTCAAGTAGACGTGAGATGTGTTGTCTTTCAAATGTATGAACAAAAAAAATATTTGAATCTTTACAAGATTTATACGAATAAGCGAAGCTAAATTCTTGCACGTGCGAGTGTGTCACCTTGACAACTGCTTAAGTGAGTTTATCACGTGTAATTGATGAGATTCAATATTATCATACCAGGAATAGGCAATGATGTAAAAACAGAGGTATATTAATCCATCACCTTAAAGGTATTAAATTTCTGGCTGTATGAAACCTGTAATTAACTCATGCGTTACCTTTTACAATTTTATAGTTATGAAAATATGTCACTCATTTAAACCTTATGAATTTCGTTTAAGCTGAATTTTGTCATAGTTGTATTTAATGTAAATATATTTCTCATTTTAGGTTGAGACAGGATTATTATAACCAGGCCGCTTATATAGACAACAATCATGCTGCTTATCTCGCGACAATACTATTCGGTTCATTACGGACGCACCCCCGGGGATGACTAAATATGTAACGCATACATACTAGTGCATTATACTTATCTAACCATCCGATAGAGTGTACATATATAGGTTGGTTCATTCATAATTTTACATTCTTTGGTGACTCAAGTCAACAGTGGTATTTGTTTACTGTTCAATAACGATTATATTGAACATAAAAAGCGGTCGATATCAGTTGTAATTTCACAACTGTTAGGCATTAACAATCTGTTCTAAACCGACATAATACCCTTTTAAAGGGATTTGTGACTTCTAATGTAAGAATAGTGGATACGGTTAGAAATACACGAGTGACTATAGATTTGTTAAAGTTATATGGATTACTGAAGATATGAAAAATAGGTAGGCTAAAGGAATGTGGATCAATGAAAAAGTAAAAGTGAGATATTATAATTGAAAGGAACCATTCGAGATTGGAAATATTACACAAAATGTCGGATATTGATCAAGGTGCAGATTCCGCAGAAAACGGAAGTTTGTCGTCTGCTACTGGTTCTCAGGCGTCTGGTGAAGTACAGATTACTGAGGATTCTAGTTTTAAAATAGAACCGGATACGACTGTAGATGATGCTATTAATAATCTTGATGACTTGAATCTCGAACCAGATTCGGATATACCGGAAATGACAACTGTTGATGCAGACGACACTGGTTCCCATGGTGACGATTCCGATGGAAATAAAGACAGCAAATCAGGTGCCAAAGCAAAAAGTGTCACAATTCATTCTAGTAAAGACGATGGCAAAAAGCCGCTTACAAAAAGTAGTAAAAAGGCATCGCTGTTTAATCGATTGAAACAATTAACCAAATTTGAGAAAAAAGAAAAAGGTTCAAGAGACACTAATTTATCGAAATTCCGTGGAATTAAGATTGACAGACTTCCAATTTATTTTGTTGCAAAGTACATTGGACATATGGAAACGAAGGGTGTATATGGATTGGAACATGTACGCGGACCAGTCGATGAATTCATCTCCAAAGTTAAGGATGATCTCGTTTCAATGGACAGAGTTGAGCTTCCTCTGTGTTACGTTGTATTCTCGTCAAAAGGAATCGACGTCAGAGAACACCCGTCAAATAAAGTCAACCAAGGGGTGAACTTTGGACTACATCCTATAGATTTTATATCATATGGTGTCCAAGATATGAAATATTGGAGAGTGTTCACTTTTATTGTTGTTAATGAACTGGGATATAACAAGAAGAAAACCGAATGTCATGCATTCATTGCCGATTCTACACAAAATGCTCGAAAGATGGCGCTTGCACTTGGTGCCTGTTTTTCTGTGTATAAAAAGAAACTTAAGGCTGAAGGAAAGGTCCATAATTTTCAGGTAGAATTACGTCCACCTGACGAATTGGCGGGAGATCTTCAGCAAGACGTTGACGCCTAACAGACGATCTTTTTGTTAAAATTATTTCTAAATTTTTCAAATAGGATAAAAAATAAACATAATACACTGGCAATTGTACATAACAATCACGATAGAAAATAATCTTGTCAATGTTATTTTAAGGAAATTTGTGTTTGTAAAAGTAGATCTAAATACATTCTATTATGTTAAATAAACACTCCTTATATTAAGAAAGAAAGGTCATACAGGATGTATGTTTATCTGATATGAAGCCTAAGATACTTACACTACTTACATAAACGCTGTTCTTGATTTGTTTTTGATTTGTTCTTGATTGATACTTTACATTAACGAGATGTCTTTGACGTCAATTTCTTGCGTTCGGTTATGTAGCATATTGATAAGACCAAATACAAAATAAATATTAGTATTTTTTGTTATAATTAGTGTCGAATTTTTAAAATGAATGGGTCAAAGTTTTGTGCCACCGTTTTACAGTTGTAACAGATGAGATATATATATGAGAGTATATATTAAAGATTTATGTTAAGAGTTATTTTCTCCTTCCGAAAAGAAAACTTGCTTTTATTTTTCATTACTTGTTACTACTTATGTAAATAAGTTCACCTAATACCCTGCCTGTAAACTGGTTAACGCTTTTGATGTTTCACTAGCCAAACAGAAAAAGATAAAAGTTATAAGTTTTGATAAAATGAATGTTATATTTTGAAACCCAGGTGTTAAATGTATCAACATTTATGCATAACAAATGAAATGAAAATAAAGTACGACGATTATACATAGAATGATTTAAGTTTTCTTGTAAGGGTTAAAGTAAAAGCTCAACTTATTTAGCACCAATTATCATTCAAAAATAGTTTTGGAACAATATATAGAGGGTATTAAATAAGTGTTGGTGCAATACTAAATTTATTGAAAGAGTTCAATCAAATTATATTATACGAGCAAAATTTTTTTTTTCAACGAGTTCATTAAATTCATTAATGAACCTACATGAATATAAAATTCTATGTATCACAGACCCAAAATAAAGACTGTTTAAAGTGAGAAAGAGTCATTTTTCATTGACCACCTATAGTTTAAACGCATCATTTAGCGCGTCTTTATAACACAAATGACGTCACGTCAAAATATATGCACGGCCGTGCAATATCATTTTTACGGAGACGCAAAATCGGCGAGGGTATGTGATAAAATGGATAAAAACACGAAAATTTTAATTATTGCAGGCGTTTGAAAGATTACAAAAATAATGTTTTCATTCACAGTATTATATAATAACCTCATATAGAATCTGGTCTATAGCGAATTTATTATTATTATGATATGTTTTAGTATTCGGAATTATTTTGACAACATTACAGCATATTTTGTTGTACTTTGTATATATGTATTTTTGTCATTTTACGATTACATGTACATGTATTTATCAACGATAGAAGGGCTTTATTGTTTGTAATTTTGTGTTATTTTAATTACTGCATTTTTGTTATAAACTAGAAATAAAGGACCAGTAAAAGATTGAAAATAATTGTCATGTATATAAAATATACTGTCTTTCATTAAAATGTATGTATATTTAAACAGAAATTAACTCGTTTATTAATATGCTTGTAATACAATTATGCTGTTGAAACTGCCGCCATTCTTAAAGTTGTGACAATATTTGCATTAAGGTCACTTATATTAATTAAATTTGCCATGCATTTGAACTTGCCAGTTCATTGTTTATGTTATCTCAGGTCGATAGCAGAGAAAGACAGTAGCTTCTAAATTTAATGAAACAGACCGAAAAAACATGTTTATGATTTTTTTAACACTAGTTTTGTTTGTTTGCTTTTTTATGAATATAGTCAATTGTTTGTAGAACATTCTAATCGTCCGGATTTCTGAAAATTCCGGTTTTCAGAAGATTCTGGCTTTCAGAGGGCCCAGTTTTAAAAGTTTTCAAGGTATTTGATAAAAAAACAGCGTGTTTTATGTACTACTATTTGAGATCTTTAATTGATATATTTTGGAATGTGTACGTGTGTTCAACGGATTGTGAAAAGAGAAATAAAAGTATGACATAACTAATAAAAGTTACTATATAAGATATATTATTTTTTTGTGTGTTTACAAAGCGTATCCGACTTTCATTCCGCCAACGTTAAATATTGAACAGATTTCATGGTATGTACGTACTTTTTGATTGAGTAATCAACATCTGTTTGGATACTTGTAAACGCTTAAGCTAAGTTAATCCGAGCAAATATTTGCGTAGATGTGAAAATATGACTAATTTATAAATCTCAACATTTAGGGTATGGTTTCTTGTCATATGCATAAAAACTCAAAGATTAAATAATCAATATATTTGGAGTGGTTGTAATACATAATATGTTGTGACTCACATATGTTTAACGCCTGCATACAGCTAAGATTGATTATATAACTATTAAAATTCTATTAAGATGACATCTGACTAGTCAATTCTAAGTTGCCAAATTTAGCGTTCGCATTTTATCGTTGTAATTCTATATCCGATTTATTCTTAAACATTCGACCTCCCGTAGCTGTGGCTACTAACTTGGCTTATTCTTTTTATCCTTTTCATAGAAAGACCTAAGTGTATTCTAAGACATAAGGCGCATTGTCCTTAGAATACTGTTAACGCGCTTCATCCTGCAATCTGTCAATATTCATCAGCATTGCTATATATAGAAACTGAAGTAGCCATACCGTAGGAGTCATAAGAAAGGACATTGCAAAATTGTCTCAGTTTTGGTCTTAAAACTGATTTCAGACTTCCTATGAAACACAACCGAGGGTTCTTCGATTCTGCTGTTTTAACTCGGTGGTGTAGTTCTGCTGGTGCGAAATAATGAACATGTATGTTGTTGTCTATTCTACGAAGTGCTAGGTCAAAGACAACTTTACAAATATTGCTAAATAACAAGACAATCTGTGGCTTGTAATCAAGTTAAGTCGTGCTGGCTATTTTCTCGGTAAATCGTTTTTTGTTTCTTTTTTTTCTTTAAATGTTTTACTATAAATGCTCATCGCACTTGAAATTACACATGTAGTATCCTCAATCTTCAAATTCATTTATAAAAACAACAGTATGGTATTCAATGCTGAAAAAATCTTTTTGTTTGAATTCGAGTGGTCGAGTGGTAAAAGGCATTGACATCAACCACTTGACTCTCACCGCTGTGAAATCGAATCCCTCCAGAACATTGGTTTCTTTCATGTGAGGTAGCTGTCCAGCTTACAAAACGTCCGGGGTTCTACTCAGGGACCGGGTCGTGCCTGAAATAATGCATAGAAGGGCACCTGAAGTCTTCCTCCACCAGCAAAGCTGGAAAGTCGCCATATGACTTTACTGTGTTGGTGCGACTTAAACATCAACCGGTTAAAATGAATAAGATAAAAATATTATAATTATGATAAATAAAAAAATGGAGCTATTTTTATGACTCTCTCGACGGCGTTGGTTCACCTTCTTGTTAAGGTTCATTTCTCAGAAACTATAGAAGCTTTTCACTTTATAATCTAATATTGTTATAAATATTCACTATCAAAATGATACACCATTTTAATAGGGCAGATTATCATAACATTTTTTTTCAAAGTTTTGCCATTTTTTGGCCATGATTTACATTTACCTTTTTGTTATTTTGTATTAAAAACAAATGTCAAAGATACTCAATTCAAACTTGGTATACTTTTTCAAACCTTACTACCTTTTATAATGTCGGTTTTAAAGCATATCAATGCTTTTGTCTTAAACTAAGCTACCATTTTCAGAATGTGTGGTTAAATTATATTAACAAAACAACAACAACATCAAAAAAAACAAAACAAAAAACAATCTATCAACATATACTATAAAATTTTGAATGGAATGCACTTCGAAAGAGCAGATAACCCGGAAAGACATTCTTGCTCAGTAATGTTCTCTTTTTAAAGCACTTCTTTACTATCAAGATAAGAGCAGGTTATTCATCCCTGAAAAGTTATTACTCCTTTTCTTAGAGTATGTTGTCTATTTCTCAAAAACCACAAAGCATATTCACTCCAAACGAACAATTCATTTCTGTTGCTGAAGTTTCAGTTTTTCTTATGAGAAAGATATAAAGCTTAAATTGTGGTGTTATTTCTTGCATTGACGAAGCGTTGGTGAACCTTTCAATTTAATTAAAAAATTGCAAATTAAGTCTATCAAATGCCTTGTACCTTTGCATTTTTATGAATCATAATGATCGAAGTCTACAGTCAAAGGTATGTTTCACAAGCACATTTGCAGAACCATGCTCCATTTTCAACTTTCATTACATATATTATTCATGTATGTACTGTAAAAAAAATGGACGGAGCGTGATCTGTTACGCCACATATAGCTTTCGCCACATATAGCCTCTTCGGGGCTATATTCGTTGGGAGCTTTGCGGCTAAACAGTACTGTCCGCGGACATGCCTTGATTTAACTAATCATTTCTTATCCAGTTCATTTAATATCAAATTAAAGAAAAGCTTTGCTGACTGAGATCATATAAAAATAAAATCAACTTTTTATAATAATGGGTAAAGTATGTTTAAAACATGCGTCAACTTCTTTTGTTACTGCTTTCTTGCGCTTATATTTACCAGATGATACAGAACTACCCAGTGTAAGCCAAGTTCCCTCATGTTAATGGAGGGAACACATGCAAATTAAATGAGCAAATAATTTTTTTTTCGATGTCAGCTGAGTATAAAACAGGAAGTTTTATTTTATATGTTCGATATAAAAAATGTTATCAGCGAAATGACTGTACGATTTGTATTATGTCCGGGTACTATTGTTACAAATGTTTTGTATATTTTCTAAACTGTCTAACCTTGAGGAGACCTTACCATACACAATATCTTATCAGCAAACCTTGTTTAAATATCTCTATAAATCACAAACCTCAAGCTGCATTAAAATAATCTTACAATATATCAATAAAATATAACGTTCTTCAATAGCGGTGAACAACTTATATTGTCCTTCAGCATGTACATGTATTTTGAACTAAAATCGGCATGTTCATCTTTGTTTCAACCTCGTTTACGTTAGGTCGCGAGTATAAGTAAACAGAGTGCCAGACAGTTCTTAAGGCATTCGCATAACTTTTTTGTACACCGGGGCGATTACCACTACCTTTGTCACCAGTATACGGTATAATCATGCCAGCTATTACATACATTTAGTCTTCTTCAAATCGCCTCTGAGGCGTGCGCGTCGTGGAGGAGGTATACGGCCAGTCAAGGTCAAGTCACCCTAGCTGCCGGGGATGATTGGTTGACCAACTCGGGAGGGTGACGCTAACAAATGCCGTTTTATATAAAACAACGATGCCGTGGAAGTATTGTCAACTCCTTATCACAATCGAACGAAGAACAGGCTACAGGGAAAACAGTTTGAAAAGTCACTTGTTTGAAGTAATGATACAATTTACATAACAGTAATAATGTAAAATACATGACAGTAATGATATCATTAACATGACATTAATGGTGTACTTTACATTACAGTAACGATGTACTTTACATGACAGTTTTGATGAAACTAACATGACAGAAATGATGTAATTTACATGACTAAATTGATATAATTTTACATATGATAATGATATAAAATACACCCAAACATAGTTCATTTATCGAACACATTTTGATCGGAGCAGGAAAAAAATTAACCGATCAAGAATTCCGAGGAAAACACTATTACATGTGCAAAGTATTAAAAGGGATTATTAAGAATGAATTTTCATTAATACTTTCAAGATTATTATACAAACAGGCAAGATTTGTTTTCATCTGAACAAATATTGGACCGCTTAAAACTTTTTTGTCTGTATTAGTAAGTTTAACCAAAGAACATTAATCGATGCTAATCAAAGTTGAGAAAGGATAAGAAGTTACTTCCCTTGTTCTACTTTCACAGATTATTTCAAGGAATATAGAATTTTTTCAAGGAGTTTTTCCCTAGAGATCCAATAGACAGTTTTTGTCTTTATCTACAGCATAAACAATCATAAAAGTTGAAGATATTTGATTTATATATGATTATTGTCACGTTTAATATCACGTAATTTAAAGGGGACAATTTTGGGCCTTTAAAAAAAATTTATTAAAATTTTTTTTAAAATTTTTCAAAAAATGTTAAATTTTGTCATAAAAATGGGTTTTAAAAAATGGAGTAAAAATGTTAGATTTTTTAATGGAAAAATAGTGCTGAAAATACGTAAATTTTTGTTTAAAGGGAGCGAAAAAGTAAAAAAAATAAAATATTTTGGGTTCTTTTCAAAATAAAAATTTAATATGATTACGCCAATTGCCAACATAACAAAAATCAGCGAAAGATAGTTTATGTATACGGCGAAAGAAATTTTTTGAAAACTGTAACAAGATATTAAAATAAAAAAGATTTTGAGAAATAAAAATGCTAGCATTTCTGAGGCACGATGTGCCTTTAAGTTAAACTGCAACTATTTACTGCGAACTAGAACTATATAACTGACTGCAGATAGTACATATATGTGAGTGTGTATGGTATTGGGCGGTGGGGGAGGGGAAGCTTTATGTGAGCACTTATTGACTTTATCATCATTGTATAGCCACGCTAGTATATGACTGAAGAACATACTGTTCAAATAAAAAAAAACTCATCTTAGAGACAGTGTTTATTTTCCATACAGAAATAAACAATTCAAAAATTCGAAAACATATAATAAAAAAATGATTCAATACTTCACGTACGCTTTTGTCCACACTTAGAGAGCACCTGTCAATCATTATCCATAGTCTGTTGGCCGTTAAAGTGAAGTGGTCCATAATGGAAGGTCCTTTATATCTGATAATATTTTTTATCATACACATGACAACAAACCACGACAGATATTAGCCGCGTCACGACAAAACCAACATAGTGCGTTTGCGACCAGCATGGATCCAGACCGCAGTCTGATCAGGATCCATGCTGTTCGCTATCAGTTTCTCTACTTGAAATAGATTGGTAAGTGTGAGATACATGATTCGATATCAAATATCTATATAAAGGAGATATTATATTGTTCTAGAAATATATTATTATTGATCATATTAACCCTTTCCCCCATGAGCATATTGTGTAAAATGGCCATTTTCACTGAAAAGCCTCCTCTTACAAGTTCAAACTGCTATGAAACTATGAAAAATGCTTCAATACTAATCAAACTTGGCACAAATGTTGACTGGACCATTGCCTTTGTATCGACTTGCTCAGTCTTAAATTTCCCGTTACCATGGCAACGAGGGTACATCTCAAAATTGCCAAAAATCACTATTTTGCCTCGATTTCTTCCATCAAAATTTATTTCAAAGTGCTGCAACTTCTCAAGGGATTGAGATAGAGTCAAAGGCTTTTCAGCGTTGGTTACATGTTACCTTATGATCGACCTGGGGTCATTTTAAGCCTCTCACAAGTCCAAAATTTTCTTTGCGATGAGGGGGACTCCGCCCCCTTCACCCCCCCCCCCCAAAAAAAAAAAAAAAAAAAAATAGGACATTTTCACTATTTCAGGCCTAAAAGGGGGGGGGGGTCGAAAGTGCGTTGTTTCGCGTATATATGAGGTAAAGGGTTAATGTTCATATTAAATTCCTGAGAACTTAACATTACATCCTTTTTTAAAAGATATCTTAAAATAATAATATTATCTAAGTGATACATTTCCACTGATTTTATCAATATTTATGGATAATGTGCTACTATTAGTAGACCAATCCGCCTTAAAGGCCCATTATGCCCCTCCGCCCCCCCCCCCAAAAAAAAAAATGACATTGTCTCAAAAGTTCTTTATTTTGATTTCCTGTTAAAGTTTCAACAAAAACAAAACATTAACAAATAAATGATACTCATTAGTCATTTATCTCATCCGTTTATATATAGATATAGTGATTTATTGTTTTATATGGAAGTCAAAACACTACTTTGTTTACATTTTGCTACTTTTGATAAATTATTTTACATTGCATGTTAAAAGCATGCTCTTAAACCATCATTTAAACCTTGTAAAACTTATGTGTTTCTTTTTTAAAGAAGGAAACTAATCATTTCTGAGACACAATGTGGCTTTAAAGATTAATATACATGTATGAAAGTACTCGCATAAATTCCGCGCTTTATGTCATTAATGCGAACCTGCACAACAATACATATAAGGAGTTACTTCCCTTCTTTTTAAGTTCAATTCTATTCACCCATTATAGATCAATCCACTCTAAACCAGCGTGGTGTCGAACATGCAAAAAACGCAAACATTCTGATTTGATACAGTAGCTTTAACACACTTCGATCCACTTTGATTGTACGTTTCGATATCATTCAAATATTTCCGGTTATTGTTTTACATATACGTTACGGAAATAACGTTCTATATTCTAATTAAGTGATACCATAGAGTAAAACATTTTTTTCTTCTCTATTTAAAGTAATAATTAATCCACTGACTCATACAAAAACATAGGTTAAAAATACATTAAGTAATCGAAAAAAATGATGGTACTTAATTAAACTTTTTCTTTTGATGACTTTGAAGAAAGTTGTTATATTTTGTTGGAGGCTTACATCTCTAGATACGAACTTTTAACAAGTACGTCATAAGGAAACGTTTTACGGTTCATATACTTTTATAAAAACAAGTTACTTGTTAACATCATTTAGTTACGGTACAATAACTGAGCAATAGCTTCAAGTTGTTCAACCTCTTTTTTAAACCTATTTGTGTTCAAAGATTTTAATTTTAGATTAAACTATATATTTAGACAGACATATTTTGTAATGAAAATAACAACCTGCGTACGTAGTTAAATACGATATTTTAAACGATAAATGCGGTTTTCAGTGTTAATACCGATGCAGACATTTATCTTGAAACATAATGCAGAAGGGTAAATAAAGGAAAGTATGCGTGCATTTTGTAAACGAGTGCACACTTTAGGATTAGTGGCAGGTATATTTTGGTATAATTCTTTCATAATATATATTTCATTGGACATCATAAATCAAATAGAAGAGAGTTGGATACACTTTGGATAAGATTTATATGGATACACAATACTGAATTATAATAGTTTATGCAATAACTGACAAATACAAGACAAGAATGGATCAAAAAGATAAGCAGGTGACGGAATGTAACGAACAAGATGGCGTTGAAGTCCGATGCGGCTACGGAAATTGCCGACCACGTCTGCTTCAGAAGTTCAACAAACCCAAAGCCATGCTGGCAGTAATGTGCTTTTATGTTTTTATACAAGGTAACTTAATATTTTTATTTAAACTTTAAGCCAAAAATAAAGAATGGTAATCACTTAGAAAGTGGAAACTGTCTAAAATGCAGAATCAGTGTTAAAGAGTTATCATTTTCAGTTGCTTTATGGCATATCTATTTTGTACAGTACAAACATGGCTGTTGCTTTATAAAGACAGTCTACAAAATAAAACCAAAGGGCTGCAAGCTCTGTGGTATTTCTGATCAATGCAATCTAAATCGAATGTATATCTTTATGTATTTTTCTTATAAATTTATTTTTATATACTATAATTCATCTTACAGGGCACGGAGATTCAGCGACTGCGTTTCGATTTTTTACTATAACATACGGAATTTTGCATGAGTAGAGTTGCATCAAAAATCATTGCTGTTAATTTTTTATGACAGTCAAACTTTATTCATGCATATCGTCGGTACTTCGTTAAAAAAAGACACTTAAAAAATAAATAATTGCTGCCTCAACTGGGGTTTCAACCCGAGACCTCTCACACCTCAAACGAGCGTGTTGGTACACGGTTTACTCGGTCATATAATAGTGCATGGTGATATTGTAGCTATAATGTTTACATTTACTATTTATCGGAACATGAAATAGTAAAACGCTATTCAGAAAACAATACGGTAACCGATTTATACAGTTTAAAAGATTAAAACGGAATGAAACATCCAGGTAGCATTAAGTAACATAAATGATATTTTCCGATTTTTCTTTGTACCTGATTTGTTCACACTGATGTTAATTTTTCGTTTAAGTTGAAACGGAGCATTCGCAAAACAATATTTGTAGACTGCAAAAATTTCCATTGATAAAATGATATTCATCTGCGTAATTTGTGATTGTGCATTTATTGGCAATTTTATAAGCCAACGCTACTTTTAAACTTTGAATGCGTTGTAATTTGTTGGATACTTGTTACAAAATAAAAATACATGTATTTCTTTCTTTTACATCGCTATTTTTCAGCTGTTTTGAGAACTACTTGTTGTAAGGTTTGTCGTGAAGCCCTGTTGTAGAGATTGAATGTCAGCATTGTATTTCCTGATCTGCGATCAGGAAATACAAACATTCTTTACGAAATTCACTTCAATCATCATTTTAAGAACATTGTGTTTTTGATGTGATACATTTATTACGTACTCGAGAAAACATTGGCATCTTCCACCCAAATCCGTGCCTGTGTGGAAAAATAATCTTATTCACTCGATGGTTAACATGTTTAATAAGATAAACGTACACTTTTCCACCCTGCCCATAATTAAACTGATAAATTAATTATCTAAGGATCGGATGACACTTTAAAACGTGGTTTCCGGAATAAGATATTTTATGCAATATGCACGCTGTATGCATAGAGAACCAGTAACTGAGGATTTCTCCACTAAATAAATCTTGTTAAGCCCACTTGAGTTTCCGGTGGGGACTTTGTATAAACGCAATCAGAAAATCCATTATTACCGAAGACTGACGGAAAGGGCCGACAAGTTACGATTGTAAATAATCGTATCAGAATTTATTCCGGCATGTGTATATAAATAATAATTTTGTTTGCATCGAATTTCGTCGTAAATAACTTACAATATTATTGTAAATTTTATTGACAATAAATTTAAAGATAATAATAAAATTAGCGAAACCACTTTAATCTAGAGACTTTTCGTTACTTTTAAAAGGAAACACATTTTTCCTCATCAAAGAAATAATACAAAATTAATGGTTATAAACAAATGGTAAATCATTACCAAATTAAACTAATCAAAATTTTATAAATAATATACTGAAATAAAGATTAACTGAAATTTTATTTAACTTTATCAAACAAGTGTTCCAAAATATACCCGTCTTCTCCGTCAATCATCGGCAATTTTTCCGTATCATTTCGGATTTTTCTTATCCATCATTAGATATTTTCTTCTTCTCTGAATCACTTGTAGCCTTGGTGAATAAATTGACACTAACCACACATACTTATACTATAAAACCTTTAGTGACACTACCTACGTAATTATACTTATAACAGAAAAACTTTATTGTCTCTACCCACACATACTTATAACATTAAAAACTTTTTGCTTCCCTATTTCAAAAGATAAGTGTATGTGGCTAATAAATGGCTACTGTAGTACAATATATAACATTTGGTTTTGATATCGAAAACTACATCTTATTTTCAATAAAGAAAGTAATTCACTTCGAAGTTTGAAAGAAAAAGCAGACGAGAAAAAAGGCGACTTCCTCTGTAATAAGTATAGTTATAATAAGTCAGTTTTAAGCATTGTCATTAACAATGCAGCTTAAGGTGGATCGGTCCATAATGGTAGTTTGGTTATACCATTATTATTTATGTTAATATCATTTAGTTTAGTGTCATACGTGACAACAAACTAGGGGAATATATTTAAATGTAGCTGGTAAGTTTGAGATATATTTATGGCAATAAACAACACTAATATACATTATAGCATAAAATCGGCTATTTTTCCCTTTTTTGCCCATGTTATAACGGGGCCAAAACCATGCGTTAACATAGTCACGCGCTCTTGTTATAGCCCGGTTTTACCTACCGGGCTTGGGCACCAACCGTTCCTCGGGACTCTGCAGACGTTATAACACGAAAAAACGTGCGTTGACCCTATATAGAAACACACTATATGTTCCGCGTGTGCGGGGGCAGTCATCCAACAAACGTTGACGACGTTGACGTCACCCAAAGGTTATTCTGACAGTCATTTTTCTAGGTAATCACCGTTTACATCCACACACTTCTGATCTGGCGCTGACTTTAGACATATTTAATTGTTCCGTGATCACTCGCTGTACAGTCCCGTAACTATATCCAGTAACATCGCAAACATCTCCTATGGTTACACGCCTGTCGCTGAGAATGACGTCTTTGATTGTTTCAACAAACGTACAAGACCTTCTGTTGAATCATCATCTAGATATTGCCTATCTTCGCCATTCAGAAACTTGTGTTCTTGATACTGTCTTTCCTGCAGATGACTATGTTTTCATTTAATAAGTTTTTGTAGGTGGATAACCAAGTTTGCAACAAAATTTGATAATTTTGCGCAGTTCTGGATACTGATGTGACGCCATTGTCAAGACACTAGCGGAGATGATGTCCGGTTTGTTGTTTGATAACGGAAAACGTTATGACATACATTGAAACTTTGATAAAAAAGACGTCAATGACGTCATGTCAAATTGACCTTAATTTGCTCCAAAATGCAAAGTCCGAAATATGTTCAAAATAAGCTATAAAATAGCAATTTGTGAATGAAAAATGACTTCCCCCCGCTCAGGCACTAGTGTGTTTCCATGACTACGCATAAAACAACGGAATACATCTGAAGAATAATACTTTAATTTCCAACAGAATCAGTTTGATCTGAATCATGTTTGGTACAGACTTCATGCAAAAATCGCAAAAAATAAGTATTTTAGAGAGTAAGTCTGGTTATTTCTGGATCACCCCTCGTATATGATCCAATATTACATAAAGGATATTTGTTTGTTTGTGTTTAAGATAAAATTTTATTTCATCGAGTGACCTTTAACAGTATTCTCACGAGTGGCGTAGATGGAGGAACTCAAAGTTTCAGACTAATACATTTCTACGTCTTTTTCTTGTTAAAAAATATTATGAATAACACTCTTTTAGCTACCCGATCACAACTTGAAGCTATCAATTTCAACATTTTACGAGACGATAAACTGTGGTTTCGCAAAACCTGAATAATATAAAGTTCTCATCAGACACAAAGAACATCATCATCGACAACATCAAGCGTTAAAAAAGTAAGATACCCACCAGTGTAGTTAGAGTTCGTATAAGTCATGGACAAATATAATTATATCTATTTTTGCATTCAAAATATCTAATTCACGTTGACTTTAAACGCTTGATTATGTTTGCAGTGTGCAATGTAGCGTCGCTCCTTTTTTGGCTGTTTAAATCATAACAAGTTTGCTTCTTGAAAAAGAGGCATGCGAAGGGTCTTTTTTGCAGCTGTAAAAGATTTTTTTAATTAGAAAATAATTGGAAATGTTTTTGCATAAAAGACACAATGAATGTTTATTAATTACAATTATTTAACAAAATAGAATGAAACCATTATATTTGAAGAAAATCAAACTTAAGAAAACGTTGTGCCATTTGTGCCAAAAAATCTCCGTTGCGTTATTAAGTCATACCGGTTCAAAAGTTAAAGGAGCAGCAAAATTTCGGTAAACGGTTTACTCGGTCAAATAATAGTGCATGGTGATAGTGTAGCTATACTTATCACTGTTACTAATTTTCGGAACACGTAAAAGTAAAACCCCTTTTAAGAACAAAATAATTAATTTGTACAGTTTAAAGTATTAAAACGGAATGAGCCATTGCTCGTGGTGTTAAGTAATATCGATTAGTTTTGTTCACTTCAATGTCAATTTTTAGTTTAAGTTAAGTCGTATTTTGAACCGGTGCATGCGCATAACAATTTTTGTATACTGGTTCTAATGATTTATCGCTTAAATGCAATGCATTAGCTTAAATTTGATAAGCAAAAATGAATGCCGCCAGCAATCATTTTCTAACACTGTGAAGATGTCTGATGACCTCTACAATAAGCTCTAGCACCACACTTTAGATCTGATGGTCACCTCGTAACCTTTAAAACAACCAATCATAGGCAAACTATCATCATTTTGAAAGCGATGAGGTCACTGGAAAATCAATACTAAATAGATAATTTATAGCCAGTAGGTAAACTAGCAAAACAATCTTACCCATTAAAAATTAAGTCTATTATTTACAGTTTATTTGTTTCAAATTACATCAAATATTTTTTTCTAACAAAAATGAACATTTTGTTTTACTTCCACGGACAGCGGTATTTTGATACTTCGTCTTATGCCTATGCCTATGCCATTTATCATGTGTCTGTTTATCATGTGTCTGTTTATTATGTGTCTGTTTATCATGTGTCTGTTTATCCTCATGGACCCTTTGGTCCAATGGAATATTGAAATATACTTATCAAACTTAACAAACTTACCTGGTGCTAATCTGTAAAGGACGGTTTAATTGCATGGCTAAAAAAAGCTTTCTCGGAAATCTGAATAACAATGAAGGCGAAAAAGTACGGTGATAATCAGACATACATGCAAGAAATACCTGCAACTTCTTTAGTCAGATTGCATGTAACTGTTACAAAATAATCTTGTAAATTCGGCATATATCCAAACGTATTAATGACCAGGACCAATTTAACAAATCTTTCATCTAAAATGACTTTCTATGTTGGAGCTGAGAATTCGCTATATAATGTCAAAGTATCTTTTTGACGTAATATCCAACAAAATGCATTCTTCTTATTATTTTTTTTCTTTGGATACATTCTAAAGGTTTTTATTGCACCTTAAATAGGTCGATATGACTTCGTTTGTAATGACTATCTTAAAGCTGTAATGCTGTAATGCTTAAAGGGGAGCGGTGGCCTAGTTGTTAAGGTGTCTGCCTCTCAACCCATGGATCATGGGTTCGAGCCCTTTTCGGGTCACGTCCATGTTTCTTCATATGACACCAGTACTGGTTGGTTCCAGGAAGCAGGCTCGAAAGTGATTAATATAAGTTGCAAGAACTTGTTACGCATTCGAGCGTAAAATAAATATGTTTAAACCAAAGCTGTAATGTACTTTTTACACAAAGTTGAATTCAACCACCGATATGGTTTCATGGTTTTCATCAAAAGTTAATAATATCATAGTTACATGCTAAAATGTTTAAAATTGCTGTGCGTCGCATTTCACAAGGTCACATTTTGTGTTTAAAAGCAATAACATAAAAAGAATAAAGGTAGCTTTATACCAGTTGTTAAACTGTTAACGTAATTTCTATTTTAAAAGTTCCGGTTATCAAGACAAAAATCAAATTTCCCAAAACTCTTATAAGATGCAGGAAACAATAAGGAAAACCTAATAAGAAAGAAATCAAACCACAAAACAAATGTAAGAAGGACAGTTTTAACTCTTCCCACGCTAAATATCTCAAAGGATCTTGTTGTTAACAAGCATGTGTAAAAATGGTTGAGGAAAACCCTTAATCTTTAAAACAGACAATCGAATGACAATTGTAAATTGATTCTTTTATTTAAAGACAATACATTTAAAAGCTTTCAATGTGGTAAGATAAGTTTTACACTTCACACTTTTTTTAACAAGTGCCGGTAGAACCGTTGATGCTCCCCGAGACCACATCTTGGGTTTAAAATTGACATGTCTAGTATTTTTAGAGCAAAGTATGAAAAACTACAAATGGCAATAACTCAAAAATTATATTAGAAAGTTACGGTTCTTGAGCACTGCACATCTCCACAATGAGATCTATCCAAGATAACAGCTTGAATAGTTTTTGACTTATGCTCCCGACAAGAGTTTGACGGACGGACAAAGCGGCGACTATATGTTCTCGGGAGCATAAAAATGTTTGGTCGGTCTGTTTGGCTCAGCGTTTTATTCCGCTAAATATTGAAAAAGGATTCTCTCTGATGTTTTCTATTATGCAAAATACTAAAAATCCTTAACATTTAAAATCCTTAACATTTAATAACCCTTTTAATTGATAATTTCAAAATATCATCAAAGAGCTTCAGTATGCCATTCAAAAATGCATATGGCAGACTGCGTAACCCCTTTCAACGCAGTATGCCATAAGTATACTGCGGCAGTAAGCCTTAAAAGGTGCAGCAGTATGCCATATAACCTGCAGCAGTATGCCATCCATAAGGCATACTGCCGCATATAGCATACTGCGTCGCGACAATGCCCGATATATAATATGTTAGTCATCTACTTTTTTCAGAAATCTTCATTCTGTTGCAACACTGTTTAAATTCACCACTTTAAAAACTCATGACTGCTGGTGGATTGTACTTCTTTGATCCTTCCGCCAACAATTGAGGCCTGGGAGATACACAAAAACAACTTTTAAAGTCCTCATATAACACACAAAAATTACACAGTCGCGATAAATACACATTAATTATGACCAATCAAGCTAGAGATTACTTAACTTGGGCTTCTTCAAAATTTAAAAGAACTCAGGGGGGTGAGACCATATATCAATGCCGCCGGCTTCCCCATATTTTACAGACGACATATTAAACTTTGTTTTAGTATGAATTCCATATATTCCAAACAAAACTTAATTCTGAATGATACGATAATTAATATACCATATAATAATTATGACACTCAACTTAACGGTGGATGCACTCAAAGTTTCAGATTTATACTGCTCTACTTTTCTTTCTTGTTTACACAGTTTATTACCAGTATCTGCATATGAATAACATACTTTTAGCTACCCAATCTCATTTTGAAACTATCAATTTCAACATTTTACGAGACGATAAACTCTGATTTCGCAAAACCTGAATAATATAACTCATTAAACACAAAGTACATTACCATTAATAATAAGCTTTAAAAGTAATAATCGTGAGATGTTTACCCAAAAGAGTAATACGAGTTCGTATAAGTCATGGACAAATATAATTAAATCTATTTATGTAATGCATTCAGGCTGACTCAAAATGTTAACTAGTCTTTCCAAAAGATGCTTGTTTAAAACGCTTGATTGTGTTTGCAGTTTGCATTGTAGCGTAGCTCCTTTTGGGCTGTATTAATCGTAATAGCGTATAACATATCACATAACAGATCTTGTTAATCTTTCAGTATGAACAAAAACAACAACACCAACAACAAAAACAACAACAAAACAAAAACATCAGCAGTAAAAACAACAAAAATAAATAAATAAAAAACATTCATAACATTTAGTGAAAGATTCAGAATAAATACTGATTGAATAGTGAACAGTGCTGACCATTACCAGACGGCACTGGTGCTGCAGGCTCAACTTGGTCAGCACAAGTAGATCCAGTTGCCGATACCAGTGTAAAAGTTAATCAGAATTATATATAAAAATGTAAGTTTAATTTTTTCAGGTTTCGTCGTGAACGGGATGTTTAACGTAATTGTCTCTTCACTAGAGAGAAGGTTTCTGTTACGCAGTACTCAGATGGGACTAGTTTCTTCCGCGTATGATTTTTCTGCAGCCTTCTTTGGAATCTTTGTGAGGTAGGTTCACGCCCGTTTAACTCACAACGAGTGAAAAATGTCCATCGGTTAAAATGTTGTGAGCAACTTCCGTTCCTCGTTGTGAGCACCCATCTTTGACGTGTGACACGATAAACAAGGTGACTTTTTCATAATTTTTGAAGATTGCAGACATTTATGTAAAAATATCGGAATGCAGTTAGCTAGCGATGTGTTTTCCGAGTATGCACATGTAAAGATATTGTCTGTTGGTGGACAATTTGATGGAAATACCGTGCGACGCAGTCACTCGGGGTAGCTGGAAAACTGGAGACAACTTCTCTTTGGACCTAATTTAACATTGAAAACGTCGATTCTGGTGACGTTTTGTGCATTCTTACCTAAAACAGATGCCCACAAGTCATCAGCGTAAATTATTATCTGAAAGTCTTCATAGAAACCAAGATATACTCTATTTTGCTTTAATCCTCGTGAGCACCATAACCTCGTTGTGAGCAAGACAAGCGCAGTGCGTGTATGGTTTTAATATGTTATTCAGATGGTGAAAATATAATTTTCAATATACCACAGCAATTAAAACATTTTTGCACAGCAGCATTTCTTTGCACTTGACGTTGTGCATACCCCAAAGGGAGGCATATTAGTTTTGAACTGTTCGTCTGTCAGTCCGAGCAAATATATGATATTTATGAGCTTCATTCCGTATTTTAAATAAAGAACAAAAGCTCATAAAATTCAAATTAAGAGCTATTTTTGAGCTAATTTTGCTAATGGACGTTGGTCCAGGTGGTGTTTCTGAGCTGATTTGCCTCATAAATATCAAAAGTTGGTACGTCCGTCAATCTGTCTGAAAACTTTTACATTGGCCTTATCTTCCTTATTAGAAAATGAATTTGATTCATATTTGAACACAACATCCCTTTGCACCTTCCTACGGACCTGTATTTTTTTACCTTGACCCCTGAATGGCCTTTACCTTGAAGGTCAAATTGTCCAAAAACATTTAAGATTGGCCATAATGTCCTGGCATAATGTTTAGGCACAACACATCTTTGGACAAGGCCTTTCAACTATCCTATTTTATTTGAACTTGACCCCTGAATGACCTTCACCTTGAAGGTCAAATTGTCCAAATACTTAAAAATTGGTCAAAACTTCCTTATTAGTAAACGGATTCTACTCATATTTTGAAACAACACCCCTTTAGGCAAGATCTTCAAACTGATCGTTTTTTTTTTATCTTGTACCGTGAATGACTTCTAGAACATCCAAAAACTTTAAGATTGGTCATCACTTCTTTATAAGTTAGATGATTTAATTCATATTTGGACACAATGCCCCTTTGGACAAGACCTTCCAACTGACCTATATATATTTCACCTTGACATTGAATTACCTTCACATTGAAGATCTAATTGTCCAAAAACAAATAATCTATCTGGTCCATAAATCTAAGGACAAAGCACCACTTCAGGGGCATTGTCAACTTACCGTGATAGTTCTTGTTTTACATAACGTGGTCAGTTTTCAGCTCAGGATAAACACATGTATGTGTGTATCACACAGACTGTGAAATTGTTGAAATATTCATAAACTCCCGTGATGTTCACTCGAGCCAAACTAGAGTATACGAAATAAAATACCTGATTTACATAAACTGATTAGTTTTTATGTTAATCTGATGACTTGTGAATATGAAGAATAATTTAAAAAAAAAACTTTTAAAAAGAAAAAGAAGAACTATTGCAAAGAAAAACTTTTGTACAAAAACGTTTTGATTGCTTTTGGTAGATTGAAAATTGTATTCTTGCCATTTGAATTACATATTAAAACCATACACGCACTGCGTTTGTCTTGCTCACACGACGAGGTTATGGTGCTCACAACGAGGATTAAAGCAAAATAAAGTATATCTTCGTTTCTACGAAGACTTTCAGATAATAATTTACGCTGATGACTTGTGGGCATCTGTTTTAGGTAAGAATGCACAAAACGTCACCAGAATCGACGTTTTCAATGTTTAATTAGGTCCAAAGAGAAGTTGTCTCTAGCTTTCCAGCTACCCCGAGTGACTGCGTCGCACGGTATTTCCATCAAATTGTCCACCAACGGACAATATCTTTACATGTGCATACTCGGAAAACACATAGCTAGCTAACTGCATTCCGATATTTTTACATAAATGTCTGCAATCTTCAAAAATTATGAAAAAGTCACCTTGTTTATCGTGTCACACGTCAAAGATGGGTGCTCACAACGAGGAACGGAAGTTGCTCACAACATTTTAACCGATGGACATTTTTCACTCGTTGTGAGTTAAACGGGCGTGAGGTTGGCGTTGAATAAAAAAATGTTCTTATAAATACCCTTAAACAAATAGTGTAGTTATATTGTTTGTAACTTTATTAATATTTTGTCCAACGTTTAGTAATTGAAGTAAGTATATCTAGAAAAATAATGCGAAACTTATGCTTCTTAAGAAGACTTAATCATAGCTATAACACAAGCACATATTTGAACTTAGGCACAGGGTTTTCTCCTCTCCCACCTTTTATAATTAGGAAAGTTCCTTATATATGTGACTTATTATCTCCTCACGAAGTTTTCAAAAAGCTGCTTGCTCTACTCATACAGTTACCTTGGCTCAGGACGTCATAAACCAAGATGGCTGACAGCGTCTGCACTTTTTATGATTGGTGGTTCGGTAACCATGACAATACCTCACTTCACAACTGGGTTGTACAAATGGGGAGAAAACAAAATATCAGTCTGTGATAGAATAAGTAAGAAATTTAGTCTAATTTTTACAGTGAGTTCATACATCAAAGTTTAGAGTTAGAATAATTCGAGACTACATCTTTAATGTTAGCATTTACATAGCTCTGATGTAGACACTATATATAATATTCTTTAAAGGGACTCCACTGAGCTTATTTGACAAGAATTTTCCAAGATTGATATTCCATTTGATGTAGTTCTTGACCAAGAAGTAGTGTGCAAAATTTCAGATAATTTGATCACTTCTTTTTTTCCAATTGTGAAATTGTGAAACAACAACGCTTTTTCAATCAAATCGGCCAATAAACAAATATACGATTTTCAAATTGAGTATATTTTTACTTATGCTGTGCATATCCTTCCGTTTAAAATTCCTGAGTTGATCTATGTAAGAAATTCAAATTTTGAGATTTTAGACCGCAGTGGAGTTCCTTTAACTTTGTATAACTTTGTAGTAGGTCTAGAATAAATAAGAAATATAGGTTACAGTGAAACCTGTAATAAGGGACCATTTACATATTACTTTTGTTCAAGAAATAGCACTTATACCTGGTTTATATACAAATGAGGTTTTCGAAAATTATCGTTTATAAAACATTTTGTATTACTTCCAACATTTCGGTAAGTGCAACACTGAAAATACATCCCGTGTTACACAGGGAAATCTAACACGGAAAATGCAGGATGGGAAACATCGAAGCTTTGGCACCATTTTGTTACAATCATTTATAGTAGGCCTTAAACTAATTATTTTATATTGCAGGTGACAATGCCACGTCAACAGTTGAAATGTGCGAGGCATCGGGCTTGCAGAACTATATCTGGTTGTTTGCGTTAAGTAACGTTTTATTCGGTGTTGGCGGCGCCACACTGTATACAGTCGGGACCGCTTACATTGACGACTGTGTGACGTCATTAATGTCACCTTTATATCTAGGTAAGCGTGAAGCAATTGTAATGCCTGATTGTCAATCCAACAATGGTTTGTGCGTAATATATCGCTCATTTCTCCAACTTAAATTACTGAAAAGTCCTATACATCAGCTGCTTCTTTCCTCCAAAAATGATATCAGTACACGTAATATATCAATATTCTTAGTCATTTGATTTTATTATCGGATTTTAATCAGGGATATACATGTATGTATTATTCAGTGATATATCTATTTATATCTATTAATTAAGGATATATATTTATATTTCATTTGCTTATAAAGAACCTTTTTTAAGTTTAGATGTTCTAACTACAAACTTTAAATAGAAATCGGCAGACATATTAACGTTCTTAGAGAACAACGCTTTTGTACCTATTGTTTAAACATTAATGAGCCGCGCCATGACAAAACCAACATAATGGGTTTGCGACCAGCATTGATCCAGACAAGCCTGCGCATCCGCACAGTCTGATCAGGATCCATGCTGTTCGCTACTTGATATAGGGTTTGCAAGCGAACAACATGGACCTGGTCTGGATCCATGCTGGTCGCAAACCTATTATGTTGGTTTTGACATGACGCGGCTCAATTATATTGATTGTGAATATCCTGCATTTTTCATTGTAATAAAATATACGGGGATTTATTTATTATTCAGGTATATATTTCGGATTTGCTGCTCTAGGACCAGGAATTGGTTTTATTGTTGGCGGAATATTTCTTAATATTTATGTTGACGTTGACAAGGTGGACACAAAGAGGTATACCCATCTTCATACCCACATACCTTAATGCAATTTAATAGTCTTTTAGTTCAACTCTTTTTCTTTCCTTTGGGGGGAGGCGGGGGTGGGCGGGATCAAACAGTGTCTCCATTTTTTTTACACGATGTTTACTCGTAGCCTACCGCCTCCGTGGTCGAGGGGTTAGAGTCGATAACTTCTAATCCATAAACCTCTCTGGCATGGGTTCGATTCTCGGGAGATGCTTTGGTAGTTTAGCCCGGGGGAAGGTAGTCTAGTACTGGTGTAACTCTCCAGGAACGATGGTTAGGAAACTACCCGCCTATATGACTGAAATACTGTTGGGAAAAGGCGTAAAATGAAACAAACAAACAAACAAACATATATAGTATGCACTTAAATCATTCATGTAAAGTACATTTTAATCTTTGTTTATGATATACTATTGTATAATGTATATTGTATGTCACAACTGTAGATCCTGTATATTGTAATTAAGTACGTAACATACATTTAAGTATAATTTTATATATGTAAATAATGTTTTTTTTTTAAACTTACAATATTGATAAATCTTCATTTGAGCATCAGATTTATGATAAAACCATAAAAATTGCACAACACATACATTTCTCGATGCAAGCACTAAATTATTGTGCATACAAAAAGATACATTCATATAATAATAGTTTTGTTAAAGCTTGTAAATATTTTATTATTATTGTTTTGAGACTCGTAGAAACGGACGAACCTTCAAAAACGTTTCGTTCATTTTGAACAAGTGATATTGAAATAAGCAGAGTTCTCATATCATCATATGTTTCCAGTATAACACTGGTGGAGACTGACTCACGGTGGGTCGGTGCTTGGTGGATAGGACCTATATTGTCTGCTGTTTTGTTTGTACTTGCCGCACTTTTCATGTCCTGTTTTGGTGCAGAGCTTCCAAGTAGGTGGTTTGATGTTTTTGTCATAATACAATGATAAAAGCTTTTTTTCGGAGATTTTTCAACTGTAAAACGAGTGTCCGTGACGTCATAACAGTGTGCATGCATGTAAAATATAACAAAATACATGTTGACAGGTTGTATTTTCGTATCGAAAATGGGAAATAGCTGTTACATTGACAGTGTTTGTGAAAAATTAATTCCCATTAAACCAATAGACATATTTGTTCAACTGTAGGAAAACTTTGACTCAAATACCAATAAAGCTAGAATGTCAGGTGTCAGCTGGACGATGTTGCCACGAGTAGTACTCACATTTTGTACAAACCAACTTGTCATTTCTAGGTGCCAAAGATGTTAGAGAATCTCGCATCTCGCAGTTACATAAGGGTACAAGTAAAATTACCGAAGCCGTGGAACCTAGCCGACCAAGGTTAAAAACTGTGCACAAAGTGTTATGGGCTTTAGTTCAAAATCCGCCATTTCTTTTTACAACGCTTGCAGGGATCACCGAGTCAATGTTTATTACGGGCCTGAGTGTGTTTGGTGCCAAATATTTACAAAATGCTTTCCGAATATCTTCATCACAATCTGGACTTTTATTGGGTACGTTTTATTTTGATGGATAAGATTTAATTACATGTATAAGGCTCTATCTAACATATAGTATTTCTACATGATGCTAAATAGAATTTTATGACTCTTAAATAAATCCGTCACGTTTGAATATGTTTAGTGTTGATGTAACAATAATATTTTAAAAGAACTGTCATACGATTAAGACATTGTATTTATTAGAAAATAATCTTTAAACGGCGTATGATGGGCCTCAAAAAGTTTGATCACGTAGATTACATGGAATTTACACTAAGCTGTCGAGAGTTGCTTAGATTTTTAATATCAGTTATTCATAAATTCTAATGTTAAGATACTTTAACAAAGAAATAGAAGGTTTATGGAATGAAGAAAATGTTAAAAAGATAAGTTATTACAACTCCCTCCCTAAAAATGATTGCATTATCTTATTAATTAGAAGTGGTGGGCTTGTTATAAAATATTTTATCATGTATACATTTTAGCAAACATAATAATATTTCGAGGCGCTGCGATCAAACATATATCATGTATGCTTTTTTTCATATATATATATATACAGGGGCAGCCATTGTGCTTGGATTAGCGGGTGGTATTGTATTTGGAGGTATCATCTGCCGGTGTTTCAGGTTAAAGGTCAATGGCATGCTCAAGTTTTCTTTCGGCGCATGCGTCATAAGTATTTTTTGCCTTCCTTCGATGTGGATGTCATGTGGGCAGACGACACTTGCAGGTGTCCATAAACCTTATGAAAATAGGTATATTTTTTTGTATCTACAAGATATATTAGTTTATACAGCATTTATTATACTTCAATAGTGCAGGAAGCTAGAAGTTTATTGATATTAAAAATATAAATGTAACATTAAATTTTATACATTATAAGTATAAATATATTATGTAATTTCATTCAAGCTAATGGCTCCAGACACTTTGATGTTTTTTTTAAAAATCGAACAGTCTGCATAAAGTATTCATATAATTTCTAAAGTATCTTACAACGTACGGGATATAATTGGTGTTTTAAAGCTTAATGCAGTGAACTTTACCTTAGCCATCACCACCCCGCATTTTATTTTTACAGATCTTGTAATTCAGTGAGAACGCAGATATGTTTGTTGTTCATTTTTTGTCGCATTTTTAGTCACCAGAACATTGTAAAAGTCATATTGCGATTTTGCATAAAAAGTAAAACTTCAATTGTCGAGCGGCCGCCACAGTATACAGTTACTTATTTCTGAAAGCAAGCTAAAATTACCAAGCATAATACCAGTTCAATTGCAGTACAAAAGATTTTCACTGTTTAGATGACTGCAATTATGGATTCTCGAATGTACCACTGAGAAGCCTCCCGAGTTGTCGTGTGACGTCACAGGCAGACAATATTTTTCACCATGTTTCGCTGGTTGTATCCAACAACTTAACACATCTAAATCAAAAGTAACTACATGTTTGTCCGTTTGTTTGTTCTACTTGATTAACGCCGATTTTTATCACGTGTTTGGTCATATCTCGGGGGTCGATCCACATTTTGGGCTTTGCCAGATAACTAACCAGTAATCAGTTATTGCTCCTTAAGTGACCAACCACTAAACCCGCATGATTTCTGGATCAGCGGTGTGAGAAAAATAAATATAGCACATCAGTTGTCATGGAGATATTATGCCTTGCCCAAAGGATTGAACCAGCGACCTCTGATCACTTATCTGATTTCTCCTTGATGAGGTAAGCGAGTAAATAACGCTGCCAACATTTAATAACCAATCAAATACTAGTACGCATTTTGCAAAATTTAATTTTTATCCGCCTTTATTCAACGATGCTATTTTCAATTAATATTTTTGTACATTTAAAACAAGTTATTTTGGTATTTTATTAATGATTAACCCCCTGAATTTGTTTTATGGGCTGAATAGTCTGTTTGAAAACAAGCATTTGATAGTATTGCGGGCAATACAGTAGTCCCCTACCGGTCCCTCAAAAAGTTCTTTAATTGTCATACACTCCTGTGTATTGCCATTTATAATGAATTTGAGGATGAAGTCTGTATTTGAAAATATCGACCACAAAACATAATAAAATAAGTTTGTCTATATCACAGTAATGTGTTAAGTTTCCATGCTTAGTAAGGAAATTATGTTTATACAACCTTGTCATATTATTACGATGTGGGATTTTAAAGTAAATCCTATAAGGAATGAAGAAGTTGGAGTGAAAATACCAGTTTCTCGAAAAAAATCTAAGTTCAAGGGGGACACATAATTCTGGAAATAGTCTTGCTAGAGATTTTAACCTTCTCAAAAATGTCGAGTGATAATAAGAAACATATATATGAAGTTTGAAGTAGATACATTAGGAAATAAAGAAGTTTATTTAAAAAAGACAACATTTTTCCCCTAAAAAAATCTAAGTTTCAAGGGAGGTAATATTGATATTTTTGTGCTAGAGTTATAAACCTTGTCACATATGATGTGGTTGATGACCAGAAACTTATATTTAAAGTTTTGAAGTAAAACACCTTAAGAAATAAAGAACATATAGTGAAAAAAAGCTGAAAAATTTAAATAAGAAATCTTGAAATCAGGCTATTTTGTTTGCCATAGCAACCAGAATTTTCAACATAGGAAGAAAAGAAAAAGATGTGCATAATCTCCAGACTGCCATCTACCCATATTTCAAGTTTCATAAAATATATTTTCAGTACTTTTTGAGTTATCACTGGATCCAGTTTATGTGTTAAATTTGCCATATTTTCAGACTATTTGTTGCCATAGCAACCAGAATTTTCAACATAGGAAGAAAAAAAAAGACGTGCATAATCTCCATACTGCCATCTATCCATATATCAAGTTTCATAAAAATATTTTCAGTACTTTTTGCGTTATCGCGGGATCCAGTTTTGTGGACGGACGGACTGACGGACTGACAGACACAGACGGACAGACAGACAGACGGACAGACGGACGGAGGGTAAACCTAAAGTCCCCTCCGGTTAAACCGGTAGGGGACTAATAAAGGAATTTTAATATCAAAATCAGAATATTGAGCTACCAAATGTAATATGTCCAGTCAGTCTTGCACGAATTTGCAGACAAGGTCTGGCCCTATACTGGTGACAAAAGTTAACCACTTCTTGTTGCAGAAAGTTAAAGGTAAATGTGTTACATTTAAATCCGTTTTTTTTTCAGTCCCAGTATTCCAATTGCACGTGTGTTCCAAAGCAACTAAACATGACGGAACCGGAAGTTACAGGTGGCACTTGTGAAAAAAGTTGTCCGATGGTTTATGCATTTATAATATTGATATTCCTTTACGCATTTTTGACGATAGCCGCCGACGTACCGGCGGAACAGTCCGTTTTAAGGCAAGTATTTTTTTCTGATAAAATTACACAGCTGTTTGTAAGATCAAGGCTTACCAACATTTGCAGATACAGGTATATTTTGCAATCCACATTGAGGTTATATGACTTACACAAATTCAATTTTAAAGTATCAATTTTATGAAAGGTGTTTCCGATTCTATTCGATTTTATTTTAGACCTGGACTTGTGTCTGCCATAGTTATAAAAATAAATTCCGAACTTATTTTGTTTATCTTGTAAGCAGAAACTTGTTATCATGAAGTAAATAACAATAGAAACAAAATTCTTGAGACAGTATTATAATATTTGATATAAACGTCAATGAATTTCTTGTTAAAAATGTGTTTTATTGTTGCAGGTCAATTCACGAAAATCATAGAACTATCATGTGTGGTTCAAACAGATTTCTTGTGCGACTGCTTGGTAAGTAGTGATATTAAAGGCCCATTATGCACCAGAAATACTTTTTTTATTATTATTTTTTTAAATTTTTAGTGTATTTATATAGGTTCCAAAAATTTACTCATTGACCAATTACCTGAACCATCTTTTATTTCTATTGCAATTTAGGCCATTAGCACAATAATAGTGATTTAGTATTTTGTATGGGAGTGAAAATACTACTTTGCTTACATTTTGCTACTTTAGTGACAATCTTTAGAAAAATGTATTAAGATCTTAAGAAAAGTAAAAAGATTAAATATTTAATTAATTATTCACATGTTTTGTGCGATTAATGACTGATTTTGTAGTATCAATCACTATACCTATAGTGCGTTACTAACTTTATTTTAACCTCTTTTTGGTAATCAACGTGGATTGTAAGTGCCGTTTGCAACGTGTAAATTACTTTCTTTGTTCGCTTCACAATGTTTTACTTTTTAAATACATTTTCAAAATTTTCATGAAAATTAGCATGAATCTGGAAGCATGCTGCTTTAAAGTAGGACAAATTTATGTTTGAGTTAATATATTTTATGCACATAGAATTTCTTCATTAATTGACACGCTATTAATTTAACTTTAAAATAGAACTCACGAGTAAATAGACTTAATATATGAAATATTTTTATCAAACTGTTTTTTTTTTACAAAATATTAACGTTTTTCCTTATAAAACAATCTAAACATGTCAAATGGATTTAAAAGTAACAGAAACACACGTTTAAGGGTAGTTATAGTACCTAATGCTCCATTCGAGGACACAATACCATCAAAATTACTTCTTTTTCTAGAAACATACGTTCCTCTAACTGTTCAGTCTAGCCCCATTATGACATCTTTACTGAGAGGCTTGACCCATTCTACAAATTCTTATTTGCACACTATGTCTTTTAAATTAATAGTCCTGTAGAACTTTGATTCTTTTTTCATTTTAAATCTGCATATAAATCATGTCTTTTATTAACAGTTCCCTGACAACACGCTTGCAAGTTATAATCAGAATTGATTGCCAAGCAGTGTCATGTAGATGTATTTGATATCCCACAACTTGCTCATTAAAGAATCAATCTGCTGATATGCTTTTATAATTTTTGTTAAGGAATAATGATTGCTTGTATTAATGTTAGAGTTTAATTCAGCAACAGACATTGCGATACCTTTGATGTTGTATATTTTCTTTCCTTTTAGGTACAGTACCGGGTGCAGTGATCATGGGAGTTGCAACAGACGCCGGGTGTTTGATTTGGCAAACCGAGTGTGGTGAAAATACGTCATGTTGGCTCTATGATATTTCAAAAGTCAGCCGGAACTACTTTATTTTCGGACTGGTTACCAAACTTTTTTCGATGTTGTTCTTTTTTTGTGCAATATGGTTCTATAAGCCTCCGAAGGACACAGATCTCCAGATTGACTCACTAAAAGAAAAAGTCCAAACAAACCAAGCGTTTGAACTTGAAAAACCGAATCAAACTCATTTATAGTTTCAGTAACATTGCATTACTTAAAGGTAGGTAACCGACACTACCTCAAAGCAAACAATTAAAATATCATTCTTAATAGTCCCGAAATCAAATTACGATGATTTACTGGCGAGTTGATATTCGCACAAAGATATGTTGAATACTTATTTTCCTAAATAACGTTGAATTTTCAGATATTTTGTCCTTTTTTGCGCACGTGAATATTTGCATTCTATATTTATATTGTATTCAGATTGTTGTCACACATATACATGTATAATATATTACCAGAATGAAACATTTCTCTTTGTAATTATCTTTAAAACCGATCTTGCGAATAAATTTATGTATCAGGGAATATATATAAAAACAAGAACGTGTTTGTTAAACACAAATGCCCCCGGCTCAGATTCTTGTCAGTAGCAATATTTCAAAAAATGTTTACCCATTCACTCAGTTATGGACAGAAAAATGACACAAGTATGTATGGGCAAAAGTGTAAAAATCTGTTTTTAGCACTGGTGATATTGACCCAACTGACCCTTAATCCATCCAAAGGAAGAATACCATGCAAGTTATCTTCCTAGCAAATATGAAATACATCTGTCAATAAATAAAAGCTGTATGGGCAAAAGTGAAAAAATCTATTTTTAGCACAAGTGACCTTGACCCACTGATCCCTACCCCAATCAAAAGGATGAATACCATGCAAGTTATCATCCTACCAAATATAAAATATATCTGTCACTTAATAAAGCAGTGTAGCAATACCACGTGACTATGACGTCATTTTCGGCATCATTTCCAAGACAAATATCGCTCGATTCGGAAAAGAAAATAGCCGTAAATATTTCATTTCTGTACCAATTTCTTTGGGATATGCACCAGTCTACGGAGAAAAATATAAGCTTTCCACAGAATATTGGATCTTCGTCAGTTTATAAGCCGTTTTATCAAACACTTGGCATAACCTTGGAAGTTGCTTGTATTAGAGCGGGCTTCAGTTGCAAGCTATTTCGTTTTCTGGCGTTATCTGGTCTACGTTATGATTAAAAAGTCAGGTTTACATCAAACGGGAGTACGGAAGGCAAAACTCTACATAAATATGTTCATATTTTTATTATGAATTACATAAATCTTACATTTTTCTTCAATTGTCAATTCTGGCACCAGTTCCAAGTCGAAAAAAAGGACTACAGTTTAAAGCAGATTTTAGAATCCGTGCAAATGCGAAGCAACATGCCTACCGTTCTATTTCTACAATTTAGTTTTTCATTGTTGATCTTTCACAGAGATTGTGAAAAAACTGATTGTTCCTTAAAGTAACAACACTTACTTGTATCGAAATAGTGCACGCCAAATCACGTAGATTTAGTCCTGTCGAAAAATAATATTTTGGTTTCGTTTTGAAGATGTTTAAAGTATTGCTCATCTTATCTTATGTAGTAAAATGTGTTTTATTCTATTTCACACTGGCGAAATTGATAAGAAATATATGTGCTCTCAGTGAGAGAAAGAGTTAAAATAAAAAAAACTTTTGTATGCTACGGAAAGGGTAACACTTTATCGTGAGTGTTGTAAAGCTTAAGGTATTTCTTTCAGTCTATTTTTTGTAAAGAGTAACTGACAAACACTGTCACTCGTGAATATGACGAATAGGTTCTTCTGTCTTCTGTCTTCTCAAAAGAGAGACTTTAAAAGTTTATATTTTTTTCTGGAATTGTCGTATTATAAATTTCTATAGAGTTTGATAAACGAAATCACAATTTGAAGTACTATGCACATGTATCGGTATTAAAATCATGAATCTAATTGTCACGCGCATTTACATGACGTTAACATTTTATGCTTATTAAACTATAAGCACTTTCATCATCAGTCAGATTTTGTTCTTTTACTTTTGTGTAGAACAATTTTAAATATTATTACATATAACTTGGAACTTTGCCGTGTAAGCATGATAGTATTGTTACTTAGTTGCATGACTTATGATTCTCAAAAATGCCCAAAATAGCTATGAGTCGCCAATAAAGAACGAGAATGGACGCCATGTTAATTAAACAAAGTAGAAAATAGTAAACAGATAAATGATTTTACAAACTAACGGCCATCGATCAGTCAAATTTCTTGAAACAAAACATTCAAAAAGACGGAAATAACAATGATTAGCAATAATTATATAAATATTTACATTAACATCTGTAATAGCAACACCGGCAAGATCTATGACTGGAGTCCGTATGACACTGATGCTAACATAAGCTAAGTAAAATTACGATTTCATTTGAAGAGTATATTCAATTTTTACCCTTCAACTGTCAAATGACTTACTTCTTTATTTACATATTAGATAATTCACTTTTTTGGCATATGCATTATGTTTTAGATTTTAATATGTGGTCCTTTTTTAAATCTTAAAATGCTACAAAAATCCTGTTGAGGACATCTGCAGGTCATGCCGCGTGCAATAATCCATGCATTTACAGCCAATGACCACATCGATAAGAAATAGTCCCAAATAGCCCTATCGTTTTTATTCAGTTGAAAGATACATTATTGTTAAAGAATTCTACTCGATTTAAATGTTTTCAAACCATAGATATTCCGTTCCCCTCCTCTCTTTATACAATGTATATTGGTGAGCTCTCTGATAAAGCTGGTTGACTGATATAATTAACTAAATTTGTCAGATATGCAGTTTATCAACAAGTAAATGCAATAATAAAATAAATAGTGTTCTTAAGTGAACGAAGTTATATCCAGTTCACGAAAAACGGTTACCGTGGGTATTAAAACAGGATGTAAAAATATTTTTTATCAACGAGTGCCACTTTGTATATATATCATATACTAAAACATTGCTACAGGTCCTTTACCAAATATATATATGGTTATACGTATAAATAACTCTTTACAAAAGAATAACATTTGACTTTAAAATTGCCGCGTTGAGGCGTAACCACAAAAGGAAGTGATCCTGAATGTGCACGTTCATTGGACAGGCTAGCTAAGTCAAACCGAGCCTGCAAGATTTTCAATTTTGCCGTTTTGGGCGATATTTAGGGTTTCTGTTTTCTCTCTATTTTGAATATTCCACGTTTAGTATTGCTACATGACACTAATAGATTTTTCAAAATCATTCCCGTGAAAGAACAATGATTAAAGAGCAAATCAATTTCTTTACAAATACAGACAATAATTTTACGACCTTTAAAATCACTTATAGTGCAGCGAGTAAAAATCATTAATATTAATTTGTGTTTATGTAAATCGTATAGTAAATAAAATGTTTTTCATGGTTAGCATAATTATAGAAAGAGAACGGTAGGCATGTTGCTTTGCATTTGCATCGGATTCTAAAATCTGCTTTAAACTGTAGTCCTTTTTTCGACTTGGAACTGGTGCCAGAATTGACAATTGAAGAAAAAGGCAAGCTTTACGCCATAAATAATAAACATATAAACATATTAAGGTAGGATTTTGCTGTCTGTACCCCCGGTTGATGTAAACCTGACCTATTAATCATGGCGTAGACCAAATAATGCCAGAAAACGAAATAGCTTGCAACTGAAGCCCGCTCTAATACAAGCAACTTCCAAGGTTATGCAAAGTGTTTGATAAAACGGCTTATAAACTGACAAAGATCCAATATTCTGTGGAAAGCTTATATTTTTCCCCGTAGACTGGTGCATATCCCAAAGAAATTGGTACAGAAATGAAATATTTACGGCTATTTTCTTTTCCGAATCGAGCAACATTTGTCCTGGAAATGATGCCGAAAATGACGTTAATGTCACGTGGTATTGCTACACTGTAAATGGTGTATGAGCAAATGTGTGTAAAAATCTATTTTTAGCACTGGTGTCCTTGACCCAACTGACCACTAACTCCATCAAAGTTTATGTTTCTATCAATTATTAATAACATCTGTCTATAGAAAAAGGTCAATACACCTGTAAAAATGTAAAAATCTATTTTTTACATTGGTGACCTTGACATTGATAACATTGACCTTGACCCAAATGACCCCTTACTACACCAAAATAAGGAGGACCTCCCTTGGCATGTTTGTATTAAACTAAGACATCAACTAAAATATAAAGGCTGTATGAGCAAAAATGTTTATATTTATTTTTTAAACCAGTGACCTTGACCTTGACCCTAGAGACCGCTTACTCCACAAAATTAGAGGATCATCAAAGGTATCCACCTACTAAATATGAAAGATATCATTAAAGAAATTAAGCAATTAGGTGAAATTTAAGATCGAACTTGCCGAAATAGGTTAACCAGACAAGGCCCTATTTTCAAAGTGAAAAAAGGGAAATAACTGGGAAATATGGATGACACAGTTATATAACTTGGCAATATCATGTACTTTGTATTGATAAGTAAGTGCGGAAATTATAAAGCCATTAGTATAGATAGAACTTAAGATATTTCCAACTTGCCGTTTTAGGTTAACTATTATTCATTTTCTAAGTGCTGAAAAGGGCAATAACTTGGTAAATATGAAAGCCAGAGTTATGTAACTTGCCCAGATCATGTACTTTGTATTGATTAGTAAGTGTGTAAACTTAGAAGCCATTGGATTGGTACAGGTAGAACTTAAGAAAAATCCAACTTGCCGTTCTATGTTAACCTCGTACGGACAGACGGACGGACGGACGGACGGACGGTTCAATCACTATATGCCCGGGGGCATAAAAAGCAAATGATCATCTGCAAAACATTTATTTATGTACAATTTTATATACAAGTGTCAATTTGGGGTAACACATTTATGTTTTATTCATATTTTGGGTTTAAATGTCATATCTTAATCCAGCAGACGTGCGCACTTATTCACCTTTTTGTACTCACAAACCTCAAACTCTTTCGTATTATTTATAGACTATGCTGTTTATGTTTTACAATTCTTGTGTCTAGTTCAAAAATCTTCCCTAGCCACACCATAAAAAAACCAACAAAACTACTCAGTCTGAAAAATTCAGATACAAATTAAGAAGTGAAAATTTTTTTTTTCCCCATAAATTCATGCTTTTTTTGGATTGCGGTAAGCTAGTTAGTTGTCCACTTTATTCTGGAGCATTGTTTCTTTCAAAAAAAATTTTTTTATTTACAATATTGTTAAATTATAAACATCAATCAGTGACTGAGAATATTTTGCTGGATTGCGTACCGAAGTAACCGCGAGTAGGTGTGATTTTACGTAGTTATAACACGTGATTCATTACATCATCGGTTTCAAACTCACAGGATGGCGGGCCTTTAGCCTTGGGGGAAGAAGAATGTTGTGCTGTTTACACTGAGCATTGAATTGATTAAAAACAGTTCAGTTATTCGAAAACTTAAAAAAACAACGTTTTTTAGCTTAGACCTTTGTGCTCTTTCCGTTTTTGGTCTCGGTGTCCTACTGATCTTGTACTTGTCTGTGGTCCTGTGTTGTGGTTTCATGTTGGGGAATGCGTTCATTTAATGCCACCATCTTTGTCAATTCTTATTTTTTCATATTGTTTTACTTATAAATGATTTGCTTTTAGGTATTTTGTTAAAATTTCTCTATAGAATAGAAACCTGCTATAAGTGCAGGAGTTAATCAACCTGCCATGAAAGGGACGGGATCTTTCTCAGCATAATTACTCATTGCTTAAAGAAACTAAACAGAACCACAAACAAGAAATTTGAAAAAATGGCTGACCTTATTTACTTCAAAAAAAGTAGTTCTGTTTTGCATACATCTGCCGTCAATATTAAATTATTAATAACAAAGAAAGTTTGAAAATA